>NC_044908.1:87575294-87875294 GCF_001633185.2 Quercus lobata
TTGGCAGACAAGGCATAAGTTTGTGCACAAATCGGCCCAAGTTGAGTTACAATTGGACCGGCCCCAGCTCCCTTACTCAGAAACACTAGGGCCCATCACCACAGGAGGCAACCCAGCCCATTACCGCAGGAAGTAGCCCAACATACCATATCACACAGAAAATGCCCCTACAATGAGATATAAAAGAGAGAGAGAGAGAGAGAGAGAAAGATCACCACCGACACCACATATTACTCTAGGAAAAAAAAAAAAAAAAAAAAAAAAGACCGTTTGGATTTGGGTAATCCATTGGTGAAGCAAAATAAAAAAGTTCCTTTAGGACTTTCACTACGCATCAGTTAGTGTATAAAATATTAACTGAAATGGAAAAAAATTGTTTTTAGAATGAAAACTAGTTGTTCTTGTTTACTATTTGTATGTTGTCAGAGCTTATCCAAGTAGATTTTAGCTAATTGTTTCTAATCCTCTGTTGTACTTAATAATTTCAATATTGAATGAAGTAATTTTCATTTCCCATTAAGATAATAATAATAATAATAATAATAATAATAATAATAATAAATATTTTTTTAAAAAAAACCTAACCTCACAGGCTCAAAATGCCGAATCTCATATCTTTTTATGTGGTTCTTTTTCATATCTTTTTGGATTTCAGTTGAAAAAAAAGTTAGCATGACAAATCTATTTCACAATTTATTTATCGCAACTATGATGAGACAAGGTGTGATTGGAAGGGAAAAAAAAAAAAAAAAATCTATGTGTAAGTAATAAACAATCATTCACAGTTTGTCGTATCAAAATTGAGACAAAAATTATGAAAAAGTTCGTGGTATAGCCTAAAAAGAGTAAGGTGTGTTGGATTGCAATATAATTATCGTCTTGTTTTGTGGTGTCAGTGGAGTGCAATAATTTAATAGAGCTACACTAGGAGAATGTATCTCATGTGCAGTGTGTTGTCGTATGCTTGTGAAGGACTTGTTGAGAACTCTTCTAAATAACTAACAAACTCTTGTCCATTTTCTTTTGGGTCTAATTTTGTGATCTTAAATTGGGTGCTTTGTTTCTTTTTGATGTAATACCAGCCTTTCACTGTTTTGATAAATATTGTGAAGAGAAGGAAATAATGTTTAATTGAAAGAGTTATATAATATTGAGCCGGATGCATTTGATTGGAAAAAAAGAAGATAGCTAAATTAGAAATGGGAAAAAAGAAAAAAAGAAAAAAAGAAGAAGAAGAAAGATAGCTAAATTAGAAAAGTAGGATTCTTTGGATAAATTTGACTAAAAATTTGAGGAGATTGATGTGAATACTCTTAAAGCGAAAGTTGAGAGACAATTTAATTAGATCCCAAATTAGATTTTAATTGTGGGCTAATGTTGTGCCATTTGTCCCCTAAAGTTTTTTAATATTTGTGTCAAGTGAGTTAATGAGTGCAAAATACTAAGAGTCCAATATTAATTGAATATAAAAATAAAAAATGAAAAACTAATCATATATATCTATTCAGCAAAAATCACCACAGTTTTTATTCTTATTAAAAATTATTTTTATTCTTATTAAAAATTAGAATAAAAATTATCATAAGTAGTATTAAACATAAGCAGAAATTTTAATATGCATCTAATTATGTTTATTTTTTATAATAATTCAGTCAATCATGTAAATTTTTATGATTACAAAAATATATTTATTTTTAAATATATTCATGTGTACGTATGAGTAACATGCTAGTAACAAATAAGTTGAAGTTACAAACTTGTCGCTTAGTATTTAAATAATGTGTACTCCTTTTCTAGGAGTTTCAATATGGTCCCAAATATCTTTTGGAACTGCGTGAGGTGTGTTTTTCAAATTGCTTTTCTAGTCAAGGGCTTGTAACTGAATTTGCAGCTCTCCATGAACAGTATTTGGGGGTTTAGGTGGAAAAATGGTTTGAACTATGGGGTTAGAATCATATAATAACCATCTCAAAAAAAAAAAAAAAAAATTGCTTTTCTTGATTTTTTATTTATTTAAAATTTTTAGACCAGATGCTTAACAAATTGTTTCGTACAAGAATCACCACGTTGAAAATCAATGAATTTATGCTAAAGGTCAATTGTGGTACTCTCCGGTCCAGACACCTCCCTTAAGCCTAGGGACCCGGACACCACCAATCAGCAATCACCAGGCTCAAGCCCTTTAGAAGTTAGGTCCATCAGTCCAATCTAAAATAGCCTAAACTTGCAGTCCACTCCCATTCCCAGCCTAACCCAAATGTCCATTAAACCCATATCTCTCGTTATAACCAGCAAGCCCATTCAAATATTCAAATCCAAAACTACTCAAGCATAATATATAATTATATATATATATATATATATATCTATTAACTATATAAAAAGCTCCAATGCCCCTACAGTACACATTTGGTTTATTGAGTCTATCTTTCTTTTTCTTTTTTTCTTTTTTCTTTTTTATTTTGTTTTGTGTTTTGTGTTTTGTGTTTTGTTTTTTCTTTTTTTCAAGTTGTGAACCGTTGCTATAGTGCCACTTTGGTTTGTTCAAGTGGCATTGTAGCTACAGTAGTTACAATAGCTACAATGTTTTTTTTTTCTTCAGTCTTCTGTTTGTATTTTTTTTCTTTTAAATATCTATAAGAATTTGCATATATATTATTACACTGACACAATAAATTTCACAATATTTTCACCATTATTGAGATGCCAATTTCTTATAAGTCAAAATAAAATAATAAAATATGAAACTGTGACCAACCACAACTGAAAAATAAATGTTTTGTGAAAATGTTGTGATACTTGTTAGGTGAATATGTAAAAGCTATAATACTTTTGGTTTGTTCAATCTATACTGTTCATCTCTTCTTCTTCTTCTTTTTTTTTTTTTTTTAAGTTATCGATTTGTGCTCTTTTCTATATATAAAAAGAACAAATAGACTCATGAATAGTGTTATGAACAGTATTTTTGGTTTAGTGACTTACCTTCCCCCTTCCCCCCCCCCCCCTTTTTTCTTCAAGTTCATCAACTTAGTTTGAGCTTTTTTTTTATTTTTTTTTATTTTAAAGGATTTTTATATGTTTACTTTGTACTTGTAATGTAAGTTTACATTGTATACACACAAAAAGTAGCAAATATTATATACATTTAATAAGCTCATGAACAGTATTATGAACAGTATTTTTGGTTTAGTGAGTTGTCTCTTTCCCTTTTTTTTTTATTTCTTCAAGTTCACCAACTTGGTTTGAGTTTGTTTTTTTTCTTTTAAAGGATCTTTATATGTTTACTTTCTACTTGTAATATAAGCTTACATTATATACACACAAAAAGTAGTAAATATTATATACATTTGCAAAAAAAAAAAAAAAAATGTACAAATTTTGCAAATGTGTACAACATTTGCCAATTTTTATGTGTTTACAACATAAATTTATATTGTAAGTGCAATGTATATTTCTATATATAAAAAGAGTGAATGGGAAAAGTTACAATAATTTCGCTACAGTAATTTTGGTTTGTTCAACTTTCACTGTTTTGCTGGCCCTTTTTTTTTTTTTTTTGAATGCATAAAGTTGTAGTATATTTGCTATATTATCTTTGGTTTGTCCAATTCACGTTGTTTCACATTATAATAAAATATTAAAATAAAAAATTGGCACAATATTTTCACAATTGTTGAGGTGTTAATTCATTATAGGTCAAAATAAAATAATAAAATATCATTTTAGAACTAATTACCATAGTTCTCAAAACCGGACCGGACCTGGAGATCGGACCGTGAAAACCGGGATGAAAACCGATTTTTTAAACATAAAGAACCAGGCATATGTGGCAATTCCATGAACCCTTAAAACCGAGGTTGGACCGCATGAACCAGTGGCAAGAACTGTGCGGTCCAACCCCTTAGCAATTTTTTTTTTTAATTTTTTTTTTTATAAAAACAACTTAACACAATTTTATTCTACTTAATTAAATTATCCATCTCTTACAAGAAATAAAAAAAAAATTATAATTAAAATCCTTCAAAGATATTCAACTTTACTTCAAAAATTAATCATAAATTTTAATGTTTTCATGGTTATTATTTTATTTTATTAAATTTCTTATTTAATTATTAAATATTTGCTTGAAAATCATTAAATTTCCCTCACATATATAGATATATTAGTCAATTTTGCTAGTTTTATAAATTTAATATCTATATTTAGGCTTTAATTAATTATGACATAATCACGGTTCGACCTCGGTTCAACCTCAAAAATCTTGAACCTTTCCCTTTTACGGTTCAATGAATGGTCCGGATCTGAAGATTTTGCCAATTACAACTAAAAATAAAAGTATTGTGAAAAAGAAGTGCTATATCCACAATAATTTTCACAACACTTTCATAACAAATCAAATATGGTAAATTGTTATTGATTCTAATTTAAACTTACCAATAAAACTACTTTTTTGCCCACCAATAACAACTTGTAGTAACCTACTACTTGTAATTTATTTTGAAAATGTCATGGACATAACATTTTTTTGTGTAATGTTAAGACATCTTAATGTCGTCACAATATTTTCAAAACTGCTAAGCTGTCAATTCTTTACAAGTTAAAATAAATTATAACAAAATTATAAAGGTATTATGAAAATGTTGCGTCATTCTGCTGTGTTTTTAGAAATTTTTTTATTGGTTTAGTCAACTTTATTGAGTCAAAATTCACTATTTTACATTCAATTTTCTTGGATTGACTTTTTGTATATTTTTTTCTTTACACACTATTTTAAATAAAAACACATAGTTTTACACACAAAAACAAAAACAAAAACTTAGGAAAAAAGCATTTTTCATTTTTTATGTTTGTGGTAGTTTACAATTCTTCCTTAAAGTTTAAAATTAAGCAATTTTTCCCTTAATATTTTGGAAAAGAACTAATATATCATATTGTTATTCTCTCAGTTAAACCCTAATGAAAACTTATGACTCTTAAAATATTTTATTGTGTAATGTCTAAATTACTCCCGCTAAATTTTAACATTCTATTTTATTTTATTTTATTTTATTTTATTTTATTTTATTTTATTTTATTTATTTTTATTTTTTTTATTTTTTTTTTTTTACGTATTTTGAGTTTTAAATGATAGAAATTCTTAGTAAGTTAGAATGGTGATATTAGGTGTTTTATTTGTTATCTAAAGAACGTCGATTTTCTAGGTTTAAATTTTCAAAACTTATAATTTATCTAATGAAAAATTCGATGACACATGTCTTTTGTTATCTTTTTTTAATTTTTAATTTTTTTTAAATTTTTTAGCAAAACTCAGTTGTTTGTTGTTAGAAGATGATGATATTTGTTATCATTCTTAAAAGTTTTTAGAAAGTAGATGTATTGTCTTTAGCAAGTAGGTACTAAAAAACTATTATAGTTAAATAAATATTTATATGTTAAATAGCTACCCTAACTTTGTGGTTGATCAAAATTCTTATGCAAATGAGATTAACTTTTTATGATATAATTATCAAAATTCTTAAAATTAATGTCTCTTTTGATTAATATAAATCTCTATATACTTTAAAAATCAAATGATTCATATCTTTGTTTTGTGATACAAATAAAATCTAAAATTGACCTTAATTACTATTTTTTTCCATGACAAGCATGTGCCTTGCATGTGTCTTGCATGTGCTGCCCTAACTAGTATATATATAAAGCACCAATGCGAAAACAGTGTTTTTGTACAGTGCATTTGGTTTGTTCAACCTGCACTGTGCATTGGCCTTTTTTTTTTTTTTTTTGCTAGTTTTGTTTGTGCTTTTTGTTTTTTGTCTTTTCTTTTAAATATTTATTATTTATATGTACATATTCAATTACACCGACTTAACAAATTCTTACAATATTTTAACAATTATTTGACAATCTGCACTGTTCATAGGCCTTTTTTTTTTTTTTTTTTCTTTTTTCTTTTTTTCACTGTATGCCAGTTTTGCTTGTGCTCTTTTTGTCTTTTCTTTTAAATATTTATATGTGCATACACAGTTACACTGACACAACACATTTTTACAATATTTTCACAATTATTGAGGTGTCAATTTTTTAAAGGTCAAAATAAATAATAAAATAAGAGATTGAGAATTACTACTGTAAGGACTGAAATTGTGTTGATCCCAAAACCGGATTGGGCTCAAACTCTAATGGCCTAAACAATAAATTTGTAGAGCGTTGATAGAAGAACTAAATTTATCCCAGAAGAAAAATGATTAAACTTAACGATTCAAGATGGTTTGACACAAATAAGATTATCAAATGTTGTCCTCGGAACAAAATAAGTTCTTTGTTTTATATGGTTTTCTTCAAGACAGAAATTGTATCAGGGTTCCCATGCCGCTTTCAGTGCATTCTTCCAGGTTATATACTGCAATCTTCGTGTCATCTTTACCACACACTTGTATGCTAGATTAGGGGGATTCCTTCCTGTCCCATCCAACACTTCCTGAAACCATCAACCAGTAGCTGTAAGGTTGCTTGATCACTGTTCAGGCATCACTTCCTCATTAATACGGCCAGAGAGTTGGTTGAGAGGCAATTAATGCAGAGGTCGCAGCCTTTGAAGATATTTGTCTACCTTTTTATCCTTATCCTTGGTCCAATGTCCTACTCTCAGCTGTGACGTAGCCCCGAAGTAAGTTCGTGATGATAAGGTACTCAGATTCATCTCGGACACATGTTACTGAGGATACTTTTGTCCTCGGACACTTATTGGACCCATCTTACATTGCCTCTACTCCTCTCTTAACTTTATTCTACTCATAGCCTTATTTGGGCCTCCTCGGATGGTCCAACATCCTCGGATAGGGCCATAGGCCTAGTTAATACCACTTTTAACAATGCTTCCTGAGTAACTGGCCCCCACAACTACTATCTAGAACTCAAAATACTTGAAGAAAATTTTGGAGATATTAAAATTAAGTGGGAGTATTTTAGACATTACACAATAAATATTTTACGAATCATAAGCTTTTATTAAGATTTAACTGGGAGAATAACAATATGACATATTTGCTATTTTCCAAAATATCAATGGAAAAATTACTTGATTTTAAAATTTAAGGAGTAATGCTATGTTCACAACATTTTCACAATAATTTCACACCAAATTTTATGCGACAAGGTATTTTTGATGGATAAAAAAGTGATATCAGTAGTGGACTCAGTTTAAAACCAATAACAATTTGTCATTTAGAATTTGTTCTAAAAATGTTATGGATGTAGCATTTCTCTCAAATAAAAAAAAAAAATATCTATTCGGATCATAAAAATGAAGGTATTGTGAAAATGTTGTGATATTTTGTTGTATTCTTAGACTTCTTTTTTAATATAGTTAAATTGGGTGAGCCAAAATTCACGGTTTCACACACAATTTTCTTGTGTTGTTGTTTTTTTTTTTTTTTTAATGCATAATTTTAAAACCAGTAATAATTTTTCATCTAAGATTTGTTGTAAAAATGTTGTGGATGTAATAAATAAAATAATAATATCAAACTGAGACCTACCACAGCTAGAAATAAAAAAAATTGCGAAAATATTGTAACATTTTGTTATGTTCCTTGGATTCTTTTTTGTGTGGCATTTTGTTGTCTTCCTAGACTTCTTTTTTTTGTTTAGTCAAATTTGGTAAGCCAAAATTCATTGTTTTAGGCACATTTTTCTTCAATTAGCTTTTTATTTGTTTTTTGTGTTTTTTTTTAATGCACGGTCAAAAGTGGTTAGCCCAATTTAAAACCAGTAACAATTTACCACCTAGAATTTATTATGAAAATGTTGTAGATGTAGTATTACCCTAAAATAAAATAATAAAATATCAGACCAGAACCCACCATAGCTAGAAATAAAGGTATTGTAAAAATATCGTGACATTTTGTTGTGTTCCTAGACTTTGTTTTTGGTTTAGTCAATTTTTTGAACCAAAATTCATTGTTTTATGCTTAATTTTTTTTAACACATTGTTTCAAGTTAAAAAAAAAAAAAAAAAAAAAAAAAAAAAACACACACACACACACACACACACAAATTGACCAAGTAACACTTTTCTCCTTTATGTTTGGGGTAGTTTCATTCCCCCCTAAATTAAAGTTGAATAATTTCTTCCTTTATATTTTGTAAATGAGCATATACTCCTAATGTTACTCTCTTAGTTAAACCCTAACGAAATCTTATAATTTCTAAAATATTCAATTATGCAATGTCTAAAATACTCCTACTATATTTTAATGTCCCAAAAAATTTCTTCTTGTATTTTGAATATTATGTGGTAAATTGGTAGTCATGTTTGGAAAGTTAGAATGATGATATATGGTGTTCTATATTTGTTACCTAGAGAACAATAATTTATTAGGTTTTGTCGGACCGTGTGCCTTACCGATCCATCCAACGACCAATTGGTGAAGGATGAAGGGGCACAAATCTTTTATAGCATTCGATCGTAGACCAAGCCCATTGGTATTGGAGCAAATTGTGAAATCCCTCACAACCCCTCCCTCACAATGCGGCTCCAACAACTCGAACCTATGACCGGGCTCTAATACCACTTGTCAGACCGTGTACCTTACCGATCCATCCAACGACCAATTGGTGAAGGTTGAGGGGGCACAAATCTTTTATAGCATTCGATCGTAGACCAAGCCCATTGGTATTGGAGCAAATTGTGAAATCCCTCACAACCCCTCCCTCACAATGCGGCTCCAACAACTCGAACCTATGACCGGGCTCTGATACCACTTGTCGGATCGTGTGCCTTACCGATCCATCTAACGACCAATTTTTGAAGGATGACGGGGCATAAATCTTTTATAGCATTTGATCGCAGACCAAGTCCATTGGTATTTGAGCGAATTTTGAAATCTCTCACAGGTTTAAATCTTCTAGACTTATAATTTTATCTAATAGAAACTTTGATGACAGGTGTCTTTTGTTATTTTGTTCTTTTTTTAATTTCTTTTCCTACTTAAAAGGGTGTTCATTAAAAATAAGTAAACTAAATATCGTAGTTAGACTCATAAAATAAGATGACAAAGAATGAAGTATGAATAACAAAATCTTCATTGTAGATGGTTGCAAGTATTTAATTTGATGAAGATCTTCAAAAAAATTGTAGTATATATCATCATTCATTGCGAAAATTTAAATATTGTGGAAAGATGATGACATTCATTATCATTCTTCATAGCATTTTTCGGTGAGTAGATATTACATTTAGTAAAGATGTTGTTCTAAGAAATTGTCATAGTAAATACTAAATAGATATTCAAATAGCTATTTTAAATTTAAGTATATGATTTCATACTTCTTCAACAAAAAAAAAAAAAAATATATATATATATATATATTAATTTTCTCACCAAAGGGGCAGCACGTGCCTTGCATGTACAACCCACACTAGTAACTATATAAAAAGAGCCAATAGCTCATGAATAGTGTTTTTGGTTTATTCAATCGTTGAGGCTTTTTTTTTTCTCCATCTATTTCTATTCTATTAACTATATAAAAAGAGCCAATAGCTCATGAATAGTGTTTTTGGTTTATTCAATCGTTGAGCTTTTTTTTTTTTATTTATTTATTTTTTTTTATAATCTTTATATGTTTACTTTGTAAACTTATGTTGTAGACATACAAAAAGTGGCAAATATTATACATATTTACAAAAAAAAGTAAATCTATATATAGAAAGCATGAATGGAAAAAGCTATAATAGTTTCACTATAGTAGTTTTGGTTTGTCCAATTTTCACTATTTTGCTGACAGGATTTTTTTTTTTTTTTTTTGTGTGAATGTGTATGGTCGCAATATATTTGTTATAGTATTTTTGGTTTGTCCAATTCGCACTGTTTCACATTGTAATAAAATATTAACATAACAAATTGGCACAATATTTTCACAGTTGTTAGGGTGTTAATTCTTTATTGGTTAAAATAAAATTAAAAAATATCATACTGAAACCAACCGTAACTAAAAATAAAGGTATTGTAAAAAAAGAAGTGCTACATTCATAATATTTTACACAATACTTTCATAAAAAATCATAAACGGTAAATTGTTATTGGTTCTAATTTAGATTTACCAATGAAACTACTTTTTTTCCCACCAATAATAATCTACTAATGATTTGTTGTGAAAATGTCGTGAACATAACATTTTTTTATGAAAATGTTATGACATCTTATTGTCGTCACAATATTTTCAAAGCCGCTTAGCTGTCAATTCTTTACAAGTCAAAATAAAATATAACAAAATTATAAAGGTATTATGAAAATGTTGTGCCATTTTGTTGTGTTTTTAGAATTTTTTTGTTGGTCTAGTCAGCTTTGTTGAGCCAAAATTCACCATTTCACATACAATTTTCTTCAGTTGACTTTTGTTATTTTTTTATTTCTTTGTGCACCATTTTAAGTAAAAACACATAGTTTTATACACAAAAACTTAGGATAAAAACACTTTTCATCCTTATGTTTGGGGTAATTTACAATTCCTCCTTAAACTTTAAAATCAGGCAATCTTTCCCTTAATATTTTGGAAAAGAGCAAATATGTTATATTGTTGTTCTCTCAGTTAAATCATAATGAAAACTTATGATTCTTAAAATATTTTATTGTGTAATGTCTAAAATACTTTCACTAAATTTTGACATTCCAACAAATTTTTTCACGTATTTTGAGTTTTAGACGGTAGTAATTCTTGGAAAATTGAAATGATGATATAAAGTGTTTTATTTGTTATCTAAAGAACATTAATTTTCGAGGTTTAAATTTTTTAAACTTATAATTTATCTGATGGAAAATTTGATGATACATACAATTTTTTTTTTATCTTTTTTTATTTTTTTAATTTTCTTAGCAAAACTTAGTTGTTTATTATTGGAATAAGATGATATTTGTTATCATTCTTAGAAGTTTTTAGTGAGTGAATATATTACCTTTAGCAAATAGGAACTAAAAAACTATTATAGTAAAATAGATATTTATATGTTAAATAGCTACCCTAACTTTGCGGTTGATCAAAATTTTTATACGAATGAGATTAACTTTTTATGATCTAATTATCAAAATTCTTAAAATTAATGTCTCTTTTGATTAATGTAAATCTCTATGTATTTTAAAAGTCAAATAATTTATATATATATTTTTTGTGATACAAATAAAATTTAGAATTGACCTTAATCATTATTCTTTTTTCACTGTGCACGTGCTGCTCAACTAGTACATAACTACATATATAAAGGCCCAACCGAAAATTCAAAAAATAAAAATAAAAGTAAAAAACCAATACATATCAAGCCCTGAATGTCTCTCTCAAAAACACAAAACTTTCTCTCCCTTGGTAGGAGCGTTTTCTCTCTCCAGATAGAGTCAGTTTCTCCCTTGGTTTCTCCGTAAGGGTCTTTCTTGGTCCACTCATCTACACCGATTTGGGTTGTGACCTGGGTATCGCAAGTCTATGGAGCAAGAGGTTCTGTGTAATTTTCAAAAGCTACAGCTAACAAAAGAGGAGGCAGATGATATAATCATAACAAGTGTTACTAGAGCAGAGCTTCTTGAAGAATGTTCGTTGAGTCTCTTTGGGCGCCTCCTCACTGACCGGCAACAAAACCAGAGAGCTTTCAAGAATACTTTGAAGACTGCATGGAAAATGGGTTCGGATTTGAGGATTGTAGAGGTGGGGAACAATGTATTCCAGTTTAAATTTGGTTCAGTGTGTCAGTTGGAATGGGTTGAGAGAAGTGGCCCATGGAATTTTGATAATAACCTTCTTCTTCTGTGTCGATGGAGGAAGGGTTTAACGGCATCAAACATCTCATTTTCCCATGCTCCATTTTGGGTTCAAGTTTGGGGATTACCCTTTGAGTACATGTCTGAAGATGCTGGGAAAGACATAGGAGGCAGACTGGGTAGGGTCCTTGAAGTGGATAAAAGGTCATTACAAGCGGAGCAAGCGAAGTTTATGAGGATCCGGGTGGAGATACCCATTGACAAGCCTCTTAGAAGAGGAGGCAACATCACCAACTCGGAGGGGGAAAGATGCTCAATCATTTTCAGGTATGAACGTCTCCCTACCTTTTGTTATATGTGTGGTATTCTTGGACATGATGAGAAACATTGCCAAGTGAGTTCCATAGAGGGAGTGATAGAGAGGCAGTATGGAGATTGGTTAAGAGCTGGAGGAGTGATTAGAAACGGTAATGATAAAGGAAAAGGGGTGAATGAAGGAAGCTCGGAAGGGGTGGCGGTTGATCGGAATTACTCCCGCCCAGGAAGTTCGGTGGCAAATCCTGGTCCTTCAGCTTTGTCTAAGGATTGTGGGGCAGGTGGCCGGGATTGTAACAGTGGGCGTACAGAGGGGAAAGCTGTGAACTCAGCGGACCTGTCAAAAGATTTGAATCCGATCTTGAGTGTGGGTGCTGGTCTGACTGGATGGGACAAGGGTGATGGGGCAGTACGTGGGTTGCAGGTTGAGCAGAAGACTCAGTTAGAAGGTAATGGGACTTGTTGGAGTCTAGTTAGAGAGCAACTTAAACCGGGTGAAGAGGCCAGGTCAAATTATTTTAAAAAAGATGGGCCTTGTAATATTGAACCCGAAATGGCCAGCCCAGTAAAAGCCAATAAGGAGGCCTTTAAAGACCCTAGTGTAAATGGTTTGGGCCCTAATTTAGAAGCTGAAAAAGAACCCATTAGTAAAGGTAAATGGAAAAAAATTGCTAGAGAAAAGGGTAAGGCCCAAGAAGTAGAAATGAAGCTTAATGGTCCGGAAGTAGGAAATAAAAGAGTGGGATGTATTGAGGATTTACTAATAGCTGAATGTAGAAGTCAGAAAAAGGTCCGTGGAGGGGAAAGAAGCAACAATGACTCCAACTCTCTGAATGAAACGGCGGTGACTGCTAGGCAGCACCGCCGAGAAAAATGAGGGCCTTAGGATGGAACTGTCGAGGGCTTGGGAACCCTCAGTCAGTTCGTGTGTTGCGCAATATTGTGCAACAATGGGATCCCGATTTTGTGTTTCTTTCAGAAACAAAGCTGAGAGTGCGGAGTATGGAAAGGAAGAAAATGAGTATTGGTTTTACTAACGGTTTAGTGATTCCAAGCCATGGAAGAAGTGGAGGTCTGGCTTTGCTGTGGAGAAAGGAAATTAATGTTGATGTTCAAAGCTTCTCAGATAGACATATTGACGCCATTGTTACTGAGGACAGGGGGTTTAAATGGCGAATAACTGGTTTTTATGGAAACCCGGAGGTTCATAGAAGGAAGGAATCTTGGGAATTATTAAAAGTTCTTAGCAGAAAGTTTCAGCTCCCCTGGCTATGTTTCGGGGATTTTAATGAAATTGTGTCGACTTCGGAGAAAATGGGAGGAGCTCGAAGATCTCAGAGGCAGATGGATGATTTTAGGGAAGCTATTGACTGTTGTAGGTTTATGGATCTTGGATTTTGTGGTCTGGAGTTCACGTGGTGCAATATGCAAGAAGGCCGACACAGGATGTATCTTCGGCTGGATCGGGCTCTAGTTACACAGGATTGGGCTGACCACTATAAGGATGTGAGAGTTCATCATCTTGTGGAATCGGTGAGCGACCATTGTGCGCTTTTGATCACCGACTCCATTGTTTTGCAAAGCCCCCGGAAAAGAAGATTTCATTTTGAAGCAATGTGGACGAGAAGAGATGAGTGCAGGGATATCATCAGGACAGCGTGGAATGATAGTGTAAATCTTTATAGTCCGAATGGCATGGTGGCAGGGCTTAAGCAGTGTGCAGATGATTTATCAAGGTGGAACGGGAAGGTCTTTGGATGGGTTCCTAGACAGATTCAGAATAAGAGGAGAGTCCTTAATGAATTAGTGTTGAGAGATCATGATGGCAGCAATGGTTTTGAAATTAATAAGATTAGAAAAGAGATTAATGACTTACTGGACTGTGAGGAGATAATGTGGCAACAAAGGTCTAAGGTTCAATGGATGGGGCTGGGGGATCGTAATACTAGATACTTTCACACAAAGGCCTCGGAGAGGAAAAAGAAAAATACCATCTCTAAGATTTTGGATGAAAGGGGAATGTGGAGAGAATCTGCCTTGGAGATAGCAGAGGTGGCTGTGTCTTATTTTGAGAAGTTATATAGGACTTCCAATCCTGATAAGATTGCGGAAGTTGTTGAAGCTATTGATCCTAAAGTTTCAGCTGAAATGAACCAAAGTTTGATCAAGCAATTCACAAGAGAGGAGGTTGAGGCAGCCCTGAAGCAGATGCATCCGTCCAAATCTCCCGGCCCAGATGGTATGCCTGCTCTATTTTATCAAAATTATTGGGATATTGTGGGTAGTGATGTAGTGTGCATGGTTTTAAATGTTTTGAATTCCAATATGTCTATGACAGATTTAAATAAAACTTACATTACTCTTATCCCAAAAATTAACAATCCAGCTAAAATGACAGACTTTAGACCGATTAGTTTGTGTAATGTGATTTATAAACTTATTTCGTAAGTCCTAGCTAATCGTCTTAAATTAGTCCTCCCTCAAATAATATCTGAAAATCAGAGTGCCTTTCTTTCTGAAAGGCTTATAACGGATAATGTTCTTATAGCCTTTGAGCTCATGCATTATTTGGATCACAAAAAAGAGGGGAAGGATTGCTACATGGCAATCAAATTGGACATGAGCAAGGCTTTTGATAGGGTGGAATGGGGCTTCATTGAGCAGGTGATGGCTAAATTAGGCTTTCATGATAGCTGGACTTGTCTAATTATGCGTTGTATAACTTCTGTGTCCTATTCTGTGCTTATTAATGGGGTAGCTTTTGGCAATATTATTCCCTCGAGGGGTCTTCGTCAAGGAGATCCCCTATCCCCTTACTTATTTTTACTATGTGCAGATGGCTTTTCCTCCCTTATTAGTAAAGCTGTTAGGAATCAGATGTTGAGTGGCTTGTCCATTTGTAGAGGTGGTCCTAAAATTTCACATCTCTTTTTTGCGGACGACAGCTTACTCTTTTGTAAGGCTAATAGCCATGAATGTCAGCAGTTAACTGAAATTCTCTGCTTGTATGAGGCTGCCTCTGGGCAGAAAATTAATGCCGATAAGTCCTCTGTTTTCTTTAGTGCTAACACGGCGGGGGAAAAGAGAAATGAAATTTTGATGATTCTTGGGCCTATGCAAGATTCTCGGCATGGGAAGTATCTGGGCCTGCCATCTATTATTGGTAAATCTAAGAATGAAGTTTTTGCGGAAATTAAAGAAAGGGTGGGAAGGAAGTTAGCAGGGTGGATAGAGAATCTTTTGTCTATAGGGGGTAGAGAGACCTTAATTAAGGCGGTGGCCCAGGCAATCCCTACGTATGCTATGAGTTGTTTTCTATTACCAAAAGGTTTATGTGATGATATAGAGGGTATGATGAGGAGATTTTGGTGGGGGCAGCGTGGTCAAGAGTCAAAAATTGCTTGGGTGAGTTGGAAACGCTTGTGCAAATCAAAGCTTCAGGGTGGGATGGGCTTTAGAAACCTTCAAGCCTTCAACCTTGCCATGTTAGCAAAGCAAGGTTGGAGGCTTCTTACAAATCCGGACTCGTTGGTAGCTCGGGTTTTCAGAGCTAAATACTATGCCCATGGAGATGTTCTTAATGCTAGCCTAGGTTGCAAACCATCCTATGCTTGGAGGAGCATAATGCAAGGTCTTGAGGTTGTTAGAAAAGGTACACGTTGGAGGGTGGGTAATGGGAGATTGATTCACATATGGAATGATAAATGGCTGCCTACTCCCACAACATTCAAGGTGGTCTCTCCGCCCTGTGGTTTTGATGATTACCCCATGGTCTCGGCTCTTATTGATCATGACCTTAGAAGATGGAGGGCTGATATTGTGAAGTCCATTTTCCTGCCCTTTGAAGCTGATACGATTCTTAATATCCCAATCAGTTACAATCTTCCGGAGGACAATCTCATTTGGGTTGGAAATAGGAAGGGTGTTTTTTCAGTCAAGAGCGCCTACTATGTTGCTCTTAATTTGATGGATTGTTCAAATGAGGGAGAAAGCTCCTTTGGGGATCCTTTGGAGCGGCTGTGGAAGAAGATTTGGCATCTCAACATTCCATCAAAGATAAAAATTTTTGCATGGAGAGCTTGTCTAGACGCCCTTCCTACTATGGTGAATTTGAAGAAAAGAGGTATTGGAGAGAATGGGTTTTGCCCTTGTTGTGGAAGTGAGTTAGAAGCAATTTCTCACTCTATTATCCGCTGTGAAGTAGCAAAGAGGGTGTGGGACTGTTGGGATGTCTGTTTAGTTGAGGATGGACAGGAGTTATATGATGTGCCGGACATTGCTTTTCAAATCATTGATAAGAAATCAGTCCGTGATCTAGAAATGTTCTTTACTGTTGCTTGGTCTATTTGGTTTAATAG
Organism: Quercus lobata; assembly: GCF_001633185.2. Taxonomy (NCBI): domain Eukaryota; kingdom Viridiplantae; phylum Streptophyta; class Magnoliopsida; order Fagales; family Fagaceae; genus Quercus; species Quercus lobata. The sequence continues at coordinate 87,591,715 of NC_044908.1, forward strand.
AAACTTAGTTGTTTTTGAGTCAACATGTAGACTGCCAAGCCATATTTGGAGATTTGCTAGTAACTATCTTCATGAATACAGGGCAGCAAGGATGGCAGTGAACAAAAGACAGGGTGCTGAAAATGGTGGGTGGTCTCCTCCACCGCCTGGAGTGTTCAAGGTGAATGTTGATGGGGCGACTTCAATGGATGGGAGAAACTCTAGTGCTGGCGCTGTCATCCGGGACTCTTGTGGTACGGTCATTGCTGCCTGCTGCAAATATTTCCAAGGCCATTTTTCAGTTGCTGAAACAGAAGCTCTTGCCGTGGAGTGTGGAGTCTTACTAGCCCGTGATATGAAAATACCTCAAGTTATCATTGAATCCGATGCAGCATCCATTGTTAGTGATATTAATAACAAGGTTGTGGATGGTCATCTTGGCCATTTGTTCCAAGGAATTTTTGCTTTGCTGAGTTCTTTCTCAAGCTGCAGAATCAAACATGTGAAAAGGGAGTACAACAGAGTGGCCCATGAGTTAGCCCATATAGCTAGAGATAGTGAATCTAATCACATGTGGGTGGGAGTTCCTCCTCCTACGCTGGTAGAGATGATTCAGGCTGACTGCACAGGGTAGTTTAATGCTTGTATTTCTTTTCTCTGTTGTAAGTCACTTTCTTTTTGTTTGGTGGAATACAGATTCAAAGGTGTTAAATATATTAGCAACGAGATGTGTTATACCATGTTGTGTATGCTAGAGTAGATGCGGAAGAGGAAGCATAGAGAAGCGGCACTGAGAACACGAGAGTTACGTGGTTCGGCCTTACGGCCTACATCCACGGAGGAATCCCTTAAGGGCTACATCTTTATTGTATGAGAGTGTAGTACAATAACTTCCTATATTATAATGAATCATAACATGTATATATATAGTAGACTAAAACCTAAACTAATAGACTTCTAGTACAAGTAGGAGACTTGGCTTGCACACAAAGTAGAATTAGGCTTGGGCCTATACTAATGGGCTAATAAAGCTTTAACACCCCCTCTCAAACTCAAGATGGAAGTTTGATGAAATCTTGAGATTTGATAAGGTTGAGAAGATCCCTTGAATGGAGTTTGGCTCTATGACGGTAGTTTGAGGAAAGCAATAGTCTTGCAGTGTTGATGCGACTTCTAATGGTGGCTTGACTGTACCGGAGAGTTTTGACGGCAGCAGTAGGAAGCCAAAGAAGATGAACGCAGCGAAGAAAACACCGAGGAAGACAAAGATTGCTCTTAAATATACCACAATGACAGAAAACCATGGCCACAGGAAGGTGGCTCTGATACCATGTTAAATATTAGCATTGATACACCATGTTGAATATGCTAGTATAGATGCGGAAACGAAAGCATAAAGTATAAAACACAATAACACACGAGAGTTACATGGTATCAGAGCCACCTTCCTGTGGCCATGGTTTTCTGTCCTTACGGTATATTTAAGAGCAATCTTTGTCTTCCTCGGTGTTTTTTTTCGCTGCATTCATCTTCTTTGGCTTTCTACTACTGCCGTCAAAACTCTCCGGTATAGTCAAGCCACCGTTAGAAGTCGCATCAACACTGCAAGACCATTGCCTTCCTCAAACTACCGTCACAGAGCCAAACTTCATTCAAGGGATCTTCTCAACCTTATCAAATCTCAAGATTTCATCAAGCTTCCATCTTGAGTTTGAGAGGAGGTGTTAGAGATATATTAGCCCATTAACATAGGCCCAAGCCTAATTCTACTTTGTGTGCAAGTCAAGTCTCCTACTTGTACTAGAAGTCTATTATTCTAGGGTTTAGTCTACTATATATACATATGTTATGATTTATTATAACACAGGATTTGTACTACACTGTAATATATTATTGATGTAGCCCTTTTAGGGTTTCCTCCGTGGATGTAGGCCGTTAGGCTGAACCACGTAACTCTCGTGTGTTATTGTGTTTTATACTTTATGCTTTCGTTTCCGCATCTATACTAGCATATTCAACATGGTGTATCAATGCTAATATTTAACAAAAGGTTTGCATCAAAAAAAAAAAGAATGTCTCTCTCAAGTACACTAATCCAATCCGAAAACATGCTAGGCCCATCAAAATCTTAGCCCATTTAAATCTCAAAATCCAAAGCACCACACTCAAACCAAACTCACTCAGCCCAACCCAAATATAAGCATGTTAAATTTATTTCAAATGGGGCTTTGGTATGAGCTTAAAATGTGGGGCTGGTCTGATTGTGTTTGGGTTTAAATGTGGTGTTGGATCTCATGGTTGGGCCCAAGAGAAGGTGTTGTGACTTGTGGGGCTAAAGTTTTGATTTGGATTGTGGAGCCCAGGACCTTTGATCTATTACTAATCGAAACATATATCCAGATAATTTCATGTGTTCCCAGTTGCAACCGGATGTGGATCCAAAGTCATGGAGGTTAAACTGGTTCCTGTTGTTATAGTTATCAATTTATCATCACATAAACATGTTAGTTATATATGGGCCACACTTGAAAATTCAAAACGTAAGGTAATATTATAAATTTTAGATTTTACATCCTTCATTTTTTAACCATGAGAACCAGTTTAGTTCATTTTTAACTAACCTAGCAACCAAGAGATGACCCAACCAATAAGGCCGGGTCGTTGCCTCGTTGGCCGAGGGGAATACTTGTATTAGCAAAGATCATTGGTCTAATGAAAATTGTTAAAAGTTGCTCGGAATTAAGTGGAAGCTCCAAAGTAGTAATTTTTTTTTTACTCTAAGTTGATTATAGTAAAAAATATGTGCGAGTTTGGGAATTGTTCATTTTTGGTGACTTATATGTGTATATTGCTTATCAAAAGATAAGATTTTTGGTCACTTTTATGTTAAATGTATTACAAAAAGTAAAAATTCAGATTATTTGTAAAAAAAATACTAATTGAGACAAATGACAAAAAACAAAACTATGAAGTAGTTCACAAACGCACCCTAATAGATTGGCAATGGTAATATGCTACATAGAGGAGAAGGGATTCAAGAATATATTTTGTATTTTTTAGGACAAAACTTCACTTTAAATACTATAAAGGTAGTCCAAATTAAAACCTTATAATTGCAAAATTATTATAAAAAATACCAAATTTAATCGAACAACAAATTTTTCCTGATGTCAAAATTGGTGTCGTGCGTGAACTTTCAAAATTTCAAAATTTAATTTAGTACTTTTAAAATTATAGAGTTTAATTTGTAAACTATAGAGGTTAAAGTAAAATCTGTCCTAATTTCTATGCTGCTTGTTTTTTTTTGGGGGGGGGGGGGGTGTGGGTGTGGGGGGGAGGGGGAATGCTACAATGATTAATTTGTATTGTTTTTGTGGTTTTGCCAGTATTTATTTATTCAATTAAGGAACCAAAAATGATTCTTCGTAAGGCAGGTATAGAATACAAGGATTGTAATCCAACCGAAATTTGAGTCAAATATTAGACACACTATTTGTTTTATAAACCAAAAATAAAATAATAAAATATTGTTGGTGAATTTGATTGACTGGTTATAGAAGGGGTGAGATTCAAAACACAAAGGCATATCACATATCCCACTCAAAAATTATGGTAAATTTTAAAAGAGAATGAACTAAGTTATACTACACAAAATATACTCTTTTAAATGATGTTGGATAAACCATTTTCTTTTAAAATTATCAAGTGTTTGCTAAACATATTAAACAAATAGTTGTTAAGGGAAAATTTTTAACGCACATAAACTGCACTTTATCTATTTTACCATAGTATTTTACAACTCATCCAATATCCCAACTTTTATTTTAACATACAACACATTAAAATAATATAAATATCTCAATAAAAATAATATATCCCAATCTCTCTCCTCTCCCATCTCTCTCTCTTTTCTCTTTCTTCCTCTCCAAATGTGTCTCTCTCTTAACAACCCATAACATCTGCCCACCACCCAATCCCAAATCAACCAAACCACCAAAACTGATGCAAGGCATTTCAAGTAACTATATGCCTATATCATAATCCACCTGTAACTGATTAGTCAGTTAGTTAGTTAGTTAGATGATTTCTTAAGCATTAGCCTATAGGATTTATACACTTGTTAAACATCTAGAGGTTGCCAATGCCAAACAACTAGTATAAGTAGGAGAATGTAAGCTCTTTGTAAATGAGTTTTGGTAATTGAATGAATTGTTAGTCTTTGTGTGCTATTTGGATATAAGTGTTTCTTGCAGAGGTACTTATCCATCTATCAATGTGTTCTAAGTAACTCAGCCCTTTCATACACAAATAGCCCATCACATTCCCTGCATCAGTTTGGGTAGGGAATGTGTGTAAGCTAAACTATTTTGGGGTTTTTTTTAGCAATGAGAGTTGCTTAGAACATATAGTAGGTGGTTAGGCACCACTTAAAATCACTAATTCTAAAAAATTTGGTTACAACATGAGAGTACAAGAGTACGTATACAATCTGTTCTACAACTAACAACCATTAGTATCTTGCTAAGTGTCAAACTAACACTGGTTACATCTAATACAAGTAACTAACTCATTAACAAGACCAACTAATTTAGATAAGAATGACTGCCATATAAGCTAACTGTCTTAAGGCTCTTATTTGGGCACAAAAATAGTTGTAACTGACTATTTTCAACAGCTAAAGCTGCTAGCTAGAACTCAAACAAAAACATCTTAAAACAGCTTAGAAAATGCTCTGCATCAAAAATGTAGCCACCACTACCAACCAAAACTAAAACCACCGTCATAATTTACCACACCAATTGAAATCACCACCAACACTCCATCACCAGGCTACACTCAACAACAACCACCAAAATCCATTAACATTAAATGAACAACCACCTTAAATTACACAACTGCAACCACCACCCAATAACAACAAAACGCACCTAAGAACCACCGCTAACCATCCATAATCACACCAAGAACCACAATAATACACTGCACCCAAACCCAGAAAACACCACGTTTGAAGCAAGCCATAAACCCAACGACAAACATCATGACCAAACCCACCAACAAACCACAAACCAATAATCAAACCGCGAAGCAAGCCATGAACCAAACCCAAATTGGAACCACTAACAAACCACAACCAACCACCACCACCCAAACCCACCACACCCAAACCCAAATCAAAACCACAACCCTACAAATATTAACCCATGAAACCCACAATTTTTGAATAAACATATAATGGGATCCATTTGCTATAAGAGATATGATATATATACTCGATATAGGGTATAATTTTTTATTACTTGGAGTTGGATGCATAAATTGATGGCTCATACAGATAATAATTAACATCTCTCATTACTAGTCTTTGTAGGTACTCTTTGTTTGATGAGAAATTGAGAATACTATTTACTCTTTGTATGATGAAAATTAATGAAGATAAAAACAAGATGATGTGGGATATCAATCAATGGGACTAGCACATGATGGTATTAAGATGATGTGACACATGTTATTTCTTCTTTAGATGAAATATAGATGAAAGTAGTTCATAACAAAATCACATAATCAATATCTAGGACTAGCACATTATAGGAATTGGTTGGTTAATATTGTTGTAATTATCTTGGTTTTTGAAAATCTAGTTTATGGATTTGTTGAAAATTTAAACTTCTTTACGGTATAAAACAAATTGACAGAAAATTAAATTCAAACCAATTTCTTTATACTACAATAATAATAATAATAATTATTATTATTAACATCATTATTATTCAATAGTGTTGTTTCTTATTTGCAAGCAATTTTACATTTCCAAGGATTAAAAATATAATTGAATTGCACATATAACTTTTTTCAATAGTATTTTTAGCCAACAAAAAAAAAAAAACAGATTATTTTATTTCTTATTTATCTTTTTTCTAAAACAATTTCAACAAAACACAAAACTCAAAAGGTTAAATAAATTACTCCCAAACAAATACTCTGTCTGTTATTGAAACAAAAAGCATTTTAATGTGAACGACTTTTAGTTGAAAAGATGGTATATATTAATTTTAAAGAAAAAAAAAATCCAAAACTTTAGATGACCCTTGAATTGTGTGCACCATTAGATTTTTTACACCTGAGCTTGGTATTTTTTGTGTTTAGGTAGGGGTTTTTCACAATTTGACTTTGTCAATTTTTACTCCCAAGCTTAATGTTTTCTATATTATATTTGTTGGGTTATAGATTGACCTTGGTTAATTAATTCAATTACTCAAATTGATTAATTAGATCAAATTACATGTAAATATTGTGAGGGCACCAACAAATAAAAATTTAATGTAGAGTGTTGCGGAAATTAAATTTGACACACCATACGAAGAAGTAAATAATGTGTATATGTATTAAAATTATATATAAAAATAAATAAGTTTATGTGTATATATATATAATTTAATTTTATAATATATAAATAGAAATAATATGGAAGCGGTACAATAGTATTAACTAGTACCGAAATTTTTCGCTCCTTTGATCAAATTGATAGGACTTCCAATATGGTATTGACTACCTTGGAGTAAGCACGAACAAGAAATTAGATACACTTTATATTATTTTGTTGCAATAAACTCCAAATATTTTGATGACAATCTTGATACAATAATATATATGTTGTTACAATAAAAAATTTACTGCTTTAAAAATCTTATTGCAATATATTGGAAATAATTGACAAAAATAATTTAGATAAAATTATTGCAATAATATATTCATTGTAATAGGTAATAATTTCATGTTTGTCTTTACAATAAATTATAAAATAATTAATATTAGGTTATTGCAATGATATCTTAATATTTTTCATTGAAATAGATTGTAAAATAATTTATACCAAGTTATAGTAATGATATCTTAATATTTGTCATTGTAATAGATGGTAAAATAATTTATATCAAGTTATTGCAATGATAACTTCATTGCAATAAACTATAATTTCGATTTTTTTGTTGCAATAACTTGCAAAAATAATTGGTATCAAGTTATTGCAACAATTTCTTCATTTTATGTTATTACAATAGATTGCAAAAAGCATTTTTGTAATGTAAAAGTTTTTTTATTTTTTATTTTACTGATGAGGTGGTATGTTGTGAATTAGGGCAAAATCAAAATAATATTAATAATGGAGGATTCATTAAAAAAGAAGAAGATGTTATTCCAAATCAGAAGTTACTACTTCAACAAATTTTAAAAATTAATAAATGTTTCTACTCTCTTGGCATATTGTAATTAACTACATGTTACTTTCATATGAACTTACAATTTTTATTTTATCACTCAATGTCAGCCATGTTAAATAGCTGTGAAATTAAGTATAAAATTGGTTGTAGTAGTATTGAGTCCATGTGAAATAATGAATGCACTTCAAGAGACCCTCACTTCACAAGCCCAAAGGCAGAATCTAAGTCTGATTTGGAATAATATCGTGTGGGAACTCAACTAGTTGAAACAATGATGAGGTTTCTCATTTAGGTCACCAACTTTGGAGAATTCCTGATATATACATTCAAGGAGATGACGAGCTATTGGCTCCTTATTCTTGTCTCTTGTAACTTCCTCTAGATTTATTGCCCAAATTATGAAATAAACGAATGGCTTGATCATTCTTAGTCTTACTTTTTCATCACTGTATCTAAGTCTCATCAAAAGTATCAAAATTGAGAAAGGAGTTTGGTTCTCTAGCAAAATCATGTCTCTGCATGTATAAAAACTTCCGAAAAGGCCTACATGATGAGCAAATATTTTACTGAGCTTGTTCCATCTAGTACTTACCAATTTTTCCATTACATATAGAATGAAACAACTATCTCAAAGCATCATCAGTGCAAACATATCATCACAATATTTGTTGGTTGAACCATCAACGTAACAGGATCGAGTGTAGTCATTCATTTCACATACTTGTTGTAAAATTCCACTAATGAAGTACTAGATTCTGCAATAAACTCCAACATGACATTAGTTTTAAGTGTCATTGCTTCCTAGAATTCTGGTTTGCCATGGTGGTAAGGACCGAAAGAGATAACCCTAGGATCAAAGTAGTCCTTACTTCTTTCATTTCTTCTCAATGTTGGTGGGACTTTCTGACAAGTGACTTTTTGGGCTCTCTTTTTTATTTCGAGGTGACCTTCATTGTCCAAAATGGATCTAACCTTCATTGGTATGTTACAGATATTGCTTTCAGAACTAGCTTCATTCCTCTCTTGCAATAGGTCTACTTCCATAGAAACCTCACTCTGCAGTGGACCATAACATATAATTAGCATACGTGTAAAACAAAAAACCACAATTTCAGACTAGTACCCAAAAAAATAGTAAACAAAACTTTACCATGCTGACTACAAAAAAGAATCCAACTGAAAACACTCTGGAGGTTTTGCAGATTGCAGCAGCCCAGGAAAGAATATGATGAAATAGAAGAAGAAAGAGAAATGGGTATGACATGTATTGCTACAAGGGATTATATATCATCTCTTGCATGTAAGAGAGCAGGGAAAAAAAGAAAATCACTATTCACAAGACCAACACTTACTAATGGTAATATATTAAAGAAATGTTATATTCACGGTATCTTTATAATAAGTCTTAAATAAGAACGAAATCTTTACAATAAATCTTAAATGATAAGTTATTATTGGTTGTTACTAACAAGAAAAATAATTTCATACATGATTTATCAAGAAAATTTTGTGAAATATTGTAATCCCAACACTTCTCAATATATTATTTGTTGAAAAAAAATGGTCACATACATGATACAACACTATTAGACTATTATTTGTTAAAAAAAATGGTCACATCCAACACTATTAGACTATAAAAGTGTGGGAAGCAAGCTTTTTTAAATCTATGTGAATTCCTATTGCATAAAATTTTATTCTCAGTTAGCATTCGGGAATGCTACAAAATTTCGTTTCTATGGGCCAACAAAAATCAAAATAATTTTTTTTATATAATATAAATGAAGCCAAAAGAGGATTAGTGTTTTTTTTTTTTGGAGAATAAAAAAAGGATCTAGTTGTGATTAATTGCATGTCATTTTCACATCAACCTTTTACTTTTATTCCACCAATTACAATCAGCCTTGTTAAAATAAATGTAAAGTTGGTAGGTGTTGTAATCACTACAAAAAAAAAGTTCTATAGCCACGCTTTTAAAACGCGGCTATAGCTCAGAAAAACGTGGCTATAGGATGATTTGGACTATAGCCGCGTTTTCTTAGGCCGCATTTTCAAACGGGGCCTAAACCTCGTGACTATAGGCCTGAGGGGTCTATGGTTGCACTTTTTCAAACACGGCCATAGACCAGGACCAATGGCCGTGTTTTAAACGTGGCTATAGGTGAAAGCTATAGCCGCATTTTAGAAATGTGACCTAAGATGAGAACTATAGCCGCGTTTTTAAATGTGGCTATAACCCTTTGTGTTTTTTTGAATTCTATAGCCGTGTTTTAAAAATGCGGCTATAGCCTATTTTTTTTTTTTTTTTTCCTAGGCCTGATGGCAAATGCTTGTCTACAAACGCTTCTTATTAGTTGCATTCAATTCCAGAATTGAATGCAAAAAAATTGATTGCAACAAAATAACATGCTAGAATTTTCTCCATCAATAAAATCATAAGTAAATTTCCAAAGACATCAAAACCTAGAGATCAATAGTTGAAAATATTTACAATTGATCATATTCAATTATAAGACATGGCAAAATGTTCGCCATATGATATATAACCTAAGTACCATCCAAACAAGTCTTTTTAGCAACTATACAATTCTTAAATAGATGAGCTTCAATTTCTAGTTCTAGACCGCAAAGGGAACACATGTCTTCTTCTTCAATCTTTAATCTTGAGGCCAAATCTATGTTTAGAGGAAGTGCTTCTATTGCAATTCTCCATAGTTGGACCTTTAGTCTTTTAAGGATTCTACTCTTCGAGTGCTTTTTCTAGAATGGACCTTATCAAGAATTCTACCGCTATGCTCCAAAATTAAATCTTTGAGAGTTCAAATCTAATAAGTAGATATAAAGAAAAGGTACCAGGTTAGCCACCATTAAAGGTTAATAATCAATGCCTTCAAACTTGGGCTTAGGTTTAAAACCATCCACAGATGAAATCTATCTATGGGTCCTTTCAAACCACAATGTCTACATGATTAGATTCATCTTATATTTTTCTTTTAATTTTCTTTAAAAAATTTAAGAAAATATCATTTAATACATTGTCTTTTACATAAAATGGTATAGATTTTTTAAACTATTCTCCTTAATTTAAATAGAGATTTTTAGTAAAAACTTAGTATTAATAATTTAAATTTCAAACATTCCAATAAAAGACCAAAAAGTCTAGGGACACAAACTATGCCACATACTTTGTCACAACTTACATATGTGTCAAGTGGTAATCGAATTTACCTTTCACCAAGTACCAATGGCGGTACTATGTATAAAAGTGATGTAATCCAATCACAGATTGACAAATATACAAGTTGTAGTAAAGTGTGTGGTGAAGTTTGTGTCCACAGAAGAACTCATAAAAGATTAACAATATGAGACTGAAAGTACAGAATCATTACCTTAAGCCACAAGTTTGTTGACCTCTTGAATCCTGTACAAAAAACAATTGTATCAAATGAGCTACTACCCTTCTTGAAATCCATGCACCATTGCCTCCTACGTATAGTATTATTGTCGGCAAGGCCTACATAACATGTGGATCAATCAAAGACTGGCATTTTCAAAGAAAAACAAATAGGAGCTTAAAAGATACATCAAATTACAGTATATTACACTACATGATTTACACATGAATGTGACTCACTTACTTGGTTTCTGAGGCTCTAATCTTTGGTCTTCTAAACTTTTACCATTTAAGACAATAAAGCTAACTCATTACTCTTCATGGACCAAGTTAACAAAGTAGTTAAACGACTGGTATGTTTTACCAATAGACCAACACCTAACTTATAAAGATTGCACTTCTAATAACTTTTTATTTTACTTAAAATGAGGGTTAAGAGGATTTGACCTCTGGATTTTAATTTAATAGATAATGATAGAATGCCATTAGACTGGATCTATTGAAAACCTTCTAATAACTTGAGCTTTGTTAAAAGCTTATACTCATTGCAGGTCCATGTACTTGCAAAACAAGTAAAATAAACGAAATCCTATTTATAAACTTAGTGTAGATCAAATTTGACTCGGATACCAACCACAATTTTAAGTTCTAACAGTTAATTAATATGAATTTATAATTATATCAACCGTTCTCTTACTCAAAACACTCTACCTGAATTTCTCCTGACTTCATCTTTTTATAGGCACCTACATCAATAAATCGGATGCTTGCCATACTGAACCTTCATATAGAAAGGAACCTCTGTAGGTCTTCTTATCCCATACTTGGTCAAGTCCTATAGCCGCGTTTTTTAAACGCGGCAATAGCTCCACCCCCAAAAATGCAGCTGTAAACACTAAAAACGCGGCTATAGACATATTCTATAGCCGCATGTTTAAAATACGGCTTCTTTTGTCCACTTTAAGCCGCGATTTTTAAAAATGAGGCTTTATCCAGTTTGTAGCCACGTTTTTACAAACGCTGCCTAAGACCCGCGTGTTTTGTAGTGAATACTGATCCGCTTGAAATAATTAGAGTAATGTTACAGATACAAACTATTTTACAATATTTTTACAAAATGTTGATGTGGCTAACTCTTATTAGTTTTCATTTAGGCCCACTATTAATATCACTTTTTTATTTACCAATAATCACTCACCACATCAGCAGTTTGTAAAATTTTTTATAAAATAGTTTGTACCTCTAGTATTATTCAAATAATTATTGGCCTTGAAAAAACTCTCTCCTTACAAGCCAAAAGGTCGAATATATCACACTCAACAATACATATGGAATTGCCAAAGGCCTTGTACCTGAATTGACACCTCCCCATGCACAAAGTGCTTGGGGGTCTAGGGGGAAAATAGTTCGAGCTGCAGGGTTAACAGTATGTTGTAATTATTTTTCAATATATATACATACATATATATATATATATATATATGGATTCCGCGTGAAAATTATTGCCCTTCCAAAAAGTGACATGATGAGTTTTGGCAATTACTGTACACAGAAAAATAATGAAAGTTGGAAACTTCAATGCCTGTGGCTAGTATAAAATATAGGGTCATGCTAATGAGTGCTCTTAGGGCATCAGTTAACAATCTATTTTAAGAAAGATTTGACACTATTTTTATGGGAAATGAAAAAAGCGGTCAAAATATTAATTTTTTTTTTCTATAAAAACTTTCTTTAAATGAATTATTAACCAATACCTTAAGGGTATTCGTTAGTATTTTCCTTAAATAGAAAAGAATTAAAGGAGCTCATTTCTTTCATTATATAACTCAAAAGTCTTAAGCAGCAAAGAGGCAAACAGTGAGAGTGAAGCAAAGAAAGAACTTGTGTCAGTACCTAGGCTGGGTTTTCTTAAAGAGAGTAATTAGGAAGTGTTTTTTTTGGTAAAGAGAGTAAGGTGCGTTGTGTTGGAGTAAATGGCTAAGTTGTTGGAGTGTAATAAAATTCTAGTCTTAGCTTGTGGTGTCTACTCTACTCTACTGTACTGGAGCATTAATGGAGTTTACTAGAGGTAAGTTTCATGGTTGTAAGGTGAAATATCATGCACAATATTTTTACAATAAATTTTAAGTGATATCTTCAATATTGGTTTTCTTGTTGCCAGCTACTTTGAGCATTTGTTTCAACCTTCAAGCGGTGGTTAATATAATAGGAAAATGTTAACATATACCTAAGAGCACCCATTAATATAATCCAGTATAAGGTTTGTTTGGATACAACTTATTTTCCTGAAAACTAAAAATATTGTAGCAAAATAATTTTTAAATGTGTGAATAGTGCCGTAGGACCCATTTTTAATATATTTTTTTCCTGAATAAAGTAGTTGTGGGTCCCATGAACAGTAATTTTGTCTCCCGTACAGTGTAATCACATGCATGAACAGTGCCCGTTACTGTTCATAAGCGCTAAAAAAAAAAAAGAAAAAAAAAAAGAAGAGAAAACGCAAAACGTGCAAACGCAAACGCGGATCCAAACCGCACCATAATAATCTTTTAATTAAAATTGAAAAAAATGTTTTAGGCTCATCTCTCGCCCACATACATATTAAAATTATATTAAAAGAGTTGATCTCTTATAAGCACCATGCAATAAAATTAACATGTACTTCCTAGGAGCTTTAAATAAATAACAAACCCGGTGAAACTAAAAAAATTAGAGAGTTGATTATCACATTGATATATAATAAATCCAAATGATTTTTGTGGTGATCTCAATAAAATCAATATTGCATAAATCACAATTTATCACCTTGACAAATAATAAAAATAAATTGTATATATATATATATATATTTTTTTTTTTTGGCATTGTTGTAAGGAAATGGTTATTGGCTAGGTTCGTAGTTTATCCAAGCTTATTTTATTCATAATTGATTCCAAGCTAGGACAAAAAATTATTAATTTCAATTAAATTAAATAATAAATGTCACTTTTATATACTTTAACATATCTATATATGATATTATATATTAATAAAAGTTGGGCTTAGACGCCGTGGTTGCGCCAAATAACTTCACCAAATTGCAGAAATTTTAATAAATTTTTAGATTTTAAGAATAGATATATATTTTTTGGATAAATATGACAAATCAAGTAATGAAAGAAAATAGTATTTGATTTACAACTATAACAGTTGTGTTTATCGAAAATGTTATCAACAAAGCTTAAAATCAATAGAATAGAATTACCTAAGGATTGAATTTAAATAAAAAAGAGAGATAAAAAAACGTAAAAGGAAAAAAAGATAGAACTTGCATTTTTTTTCCTATGTTTTTTTTATTTTTTTTATGGATAAATGTGCATCTTATGTCATCTTTTTTCTAATAATAAAGTAAAAAAAAAAAGTATTTGAATTTTACCTTAACTACTTCTTTTTGTTCATATCATCTTCTTCACAAACTAAAATTTTTACTATATATACACACAGTTTTTTAGTGTTTCATTATTTCTACTACGTACTTTACAATTATTTGCTATATTCTTCATTTCTCCTCTTTGCCCTACCTACAACCTTGTAAGTAATTTTTTTTTTTTTTGTTCATCAAATTGAATAGATTTTGTGTATTTGTTACTTTTTTATTATATATAATATGATTTTTATCAACAAGTTTTATAGATAGGCTGAAATTCTATGTTTTTCTTTTTGTTCATATTATCTTCTTCACAACCTAAAATTCCCACTATATATACACACAGTTTTTTGGTGTTTCATTATTTCTACTACGTACTTTACAATTATTTGCTATATTATTCCTTTCTCCTCTCAGCCTTTCCTTCATCAAATTGAACAGATTTTGTGTATTTGTTGCTATTTTGTTATATATAATATGATTTTTATTAACAAGTTTTATACAAAGGCTGAAATTCTATATTTGATTACACCTTTTAGTGTTTTTTTTAGAAGTCAATATAGCAAGTAATATATTTGTATTTTTTAATTTCTTATTACATGATTATTTGTTGTTGACATCAATATTTTATAATGGATTTAATTTTTAATGGCTTTTGTTTGGTGCTTTGTTGCATGTAATCTATATTCTTTAATTAAAAGCAAAATTTGCTATCAAACATGAAATTGGATACGAGGGAATCATCCATCCAAATTTCTATGTAAGTCTATCTTTACTTGACTCTTTTTTTTTTTTTTTTGAAATTCAAAAATTTGGATATTTTTTTCATTAAGGAATTGAGGTTTTGACTTAATTTTGTTTTCAACCGTTTCAATTATGAATTCATTATTTTTTTATGTGTAATATTAATATTTGTATTTTTTTTATGATAAAAAAATAATATATGTGTTTTTAAAGGCTAAAACACAATACAATTACAAACATTACTTTAAGTTAGGGTGTTATATTTATTTATTAGTAAGTTAGAATGTTACATTAAGTTAGAGTATTATATTTTTATTTATTAATTTAGAATGTTACATATGGATACATATTTTGGTTTAGGGTTGATATAACTTATAACAATTTGAATAAAATCAACACTAAAACAAGTGATTTAAATATCAAAATAAGAAATAAAAATTAAATTTCTTTTAAGTGTACAAGTACAATTTATTTTTTAATCTTAAATTTTGAATTAATTCTTTTTTCATTTTATTTGTTATTAAATTTAATTATATTATCAAAATATTTTTTATTAAGCCGTGCATCGCATGAGCATAATATTAGTTTATATATATAATAATAGGTGAAGCTGAAAGAAACTCAAATTAAATTTTCAAATTAGAGTTCCAATTTTGCGTCATGTGTCCTAAATTATTTATTCTTAAAGAGTTTTATTTCTTAATTTTAGAATTAAATGTGGGATCACATCATAAATATTCATCTAAGTTATTAAGTACAAAAATCAAAGAGTCTAGAATAAATGAATCGTAAAAAAAAAAAAAAAAAAGTGCTTCACAAATTTTTTTTTTTAAAAACATGGACAATTTACTTTTTATACCTAATAATATCCTTACAAATTTTTTTAAAGAGTTAACAAAATATAAAAATGACTATCAATAGTATTTAAATTATATATATAAATTATATTATACATCTTATTGTATATCTTTAAGTATATCCATACATATTCATGAGGTTACAAGCTAGTGTAAAGTAATATAGGAAAAATATAATCAATACATAAAAAGTTTCTTTTGCATATGGATGATATATTAAAATATGTCCCAATTTTTCAGCATAAAAATTATTCAATCTTTTTTTTAATGAAATTGTTTTTACACATTTCTATATATCCTACTCTAACTCTCCTAATAAATATGAATAATGCTTAATCTATAACATTTTCAAAACAAAACTTAGGTAACAATTTATTAATGTTTCTTATTTGTACTCATAACTACCATTATTTTTTTACATACTATTAACAATTTGCCATCTAAAATTTATTGTGAAAATATTGTGTACCTAGTTTTATTCATTAAATATTGATACAAAGTAATGTGGAAGTTTACTTTTTTTTTTCTTTTAATATTGAATTTTTTTTTTTTGAGAAAATAATTGGATAATTCTTAAACCATAGATATATATATATATATATATTTTTTTATAAACAAACACACACACAAAAGGAGAGAGGGAAATGAGTTTTAACATAAAGGCACATCACAACTCCATTCAAAAGACATGGTAGCTTTTAAGGAAGGGTGAGGAGAAACTTATAAGGTTCTCATGGTGGACCACGTCATTTGTCCACCATTCTAGGAAAAGACTCCCACTTGTTTAAAATTGTGAAGTTTTAAATAAAAATTAAATATTGACTCAGTAATTTTAAATAGGTGGGAGTTTTTTACTGGAATGGTGGGCAAATGACGTGGTCCACCAAGAGGACCATATAATTTCTCGTGGGTGAGGTAAGTTATACTATACACAACACACTTTCTTAAACAATGTGAGACAATTACCTCCCCTTTTTTTTGTTGTTGTTGTTGTTGAGAAACAAACACACACACACACAATAATTGGATAATTCTTAAACTATAAAACAATAGTTTTATATCATTGACCAACGGAAGCTGAAGCTTCTAGTCCAGTGACTATGAAGCAGGACATGCAATTCAATGAATCTCTTGAATTGCCCATTATTAAAAACAAATAATAATAATAATAATAATCTCTTGAACTAACTTGTCAAGTCATGGCAGCCGAGGATCATATATTAGCTGCTATTTTGTGGACTCCACATGGGAACTGCAAAAGATCAAAAAGGCAGATTACGAGAATATTGTTTACTCTTTGTACGGTGAGAATTAATGAAAATAAAGACTGATTTTATGGACAGAAGGAAACCTATGAGCTCCAAGTTATTTTTTGCCTTAGAAAAATTCCCATGTAGGGCCCTAATAAAGCATAAATTATTTTTTATTTTAAAATAAAAAAATTTGAGTTGTATATTTTTTACCTCTACTGTTAAGAAGTGAAAAAAATGAGTAATGTTATAAATATTACAAAATTTATTATATAAGTCTTATTAAAGAAAAAAAAAATAATATTACAAATTTTATTATATAAGTCTTACAAATTGTTGTGTCATTTATCATTATAACTAATTCAAATTGTACGGCACCTAACGTCCAAGTTCATTTGGGCCTTGGGCCATGAATTAATGATATAGGCCAGGGGTCCAACCTCCTCACCGTCAAAAGCTCCGTCCCAATCCCACAATAATTACTAGTCTAAATTGGATATTGTCCGGATACTTGAAAAGCAGACTGTGGATGCCCTGTTCACATACTGCCGGGAAACCATTCCCGGGCGGTATACACATGCTCGGTCATATCGCCATTTGAGTGCTCGGCAGAACCCTAGGAAACTCCGCTGCTGAACACATTTGCTGCAGTGGAAACCGTTTCCAAAGCCACTCGTACCTAAAATTCCACTTAAATTGATTGACATTGGACTTCTCTTTGCACTAGTTAAAAAGATAATGATGATCACCCCATTAACAAGGGGCTATAAATAGGAGAAACGAATGAATGGATGGGGGATGCAATTTTGGGGGGAGAAAGGAGAGAGAAAGAGAGAGTCTGAGAAGAAGAAAACGTAGAAAAAGAGAGGAAAGTGATCTCCTTGGGTCCCTAAGCCTAGAACAACCCAAGGTAGGATACCCAAACCCACCATACAAATAAATTGTGAGCCCAAATAGCGGTTTGGCCCCAGCAAGCCCGTCTTTGGAGCGCACACAAATATTTAACCATTATCTTATAGTTTTTGAAGTGCCACCAAGTTATATTTTTTTAGTTTCTATACACACACACACACACACACACACACACACACATATATATATATATATTTCTTTTTTTACATTAGTTTGTAAGCTTTTTGTAGTAAAATTTGTAGTAATTTTATTCGAAAAAAATTATAAATCAATAGTAATCCAACCAAATAACCATTCATTAAGTGAGTGAATGAAAATGCTGAAGATAGTACAAAATTTACTATAAAAATAAACTTACTAACTGATGTAGCAAGAATATTAAATGTACCAATTAAACAATATATAATAAATGAATGTTTGAATCAATTTTTATTTATTGGTGAAACATCAAATTGTAAGGTCTATACAATAAAATTTATAGTATTCTTAGCATCACTTAAATGAATTAATCATACTAGCCTCTTTGCACATGCTTTGCGCGTGCATGAGGTTTGATCTTTTTTTTTTGGTGTAATCTTTAAATTTTCTATTCATTACTGTTTGAGATTTAAGTGTATGTTTAATTATATTATGCATTTGAGGTGAAAAAAAAAAAAGCCAAATTAAATGTAGTGAGAATAGGGAGCAAGGGAAATCGAAAATTAAAAAGAAAAAAGTAAGCCTTGATAACCGGAAATTGTCCTATTTTATAGGTTATGTTTTAGGTGAGAGCTAAAATTTAGAAGTTTTTAAATTAGCAATTTTACATATATATATAACCCTAATAGGTAAGCTTTATGAACTGATAAATTTGAGGGTATTTTGAACAATCAAATTTGAGAATCTCAAATAGGGGAAGTCCCTTAAATAGTAGTATAGAATACACCTTAAGAATAATAATTTTTAAATAAAAATAATATCAAACATTAATGAAATTGATAATTAATAACTAAATATTATTCAAGTAATATTTAATTATAAAAAGACCCATTTGAATTTAGTATCTTAAATTTCAAATTGTATTGAGGCCGACCCTTGTGACACTAGTTGGAAATATGTATAACTGTATAAGTTGATATCTCATACAGATGACAATTAACATCCCTATCACTCCGTGCAAACTGTTCTTTGGATCTCTCACTGACCATTAGTCTTAAGCTTTAATATTTTCAATTTTTTGTGTTGACTCTACGTCAATTGAAAATAGGTTTAAATGAGATATAAAAGAGAGAGAGAGAGAGATCACCACCGACACCACATATTACTCTAGGAAAAAAAAAAAAAAAACAAAAAAAGAAAAAGAAAAAAGACCGTTTGGATTTGGGTACTCCATTGGAGAAGCAAAATAAAAAAGTTCCCATGTTCTTGTTTGCTATTTGTATGTTGTCAGAGCTTATCCAAGCAGATTGTAGCTAATCCTCTGTTGTACTTCAATAATTTCAATACTTAATGAAGTAATTTTCATTTCCCATAATAATAATAAAAATATTATAAAAAAAAAAAACCTAACCTCACAGGCTCAAAATGCCGAATCTCATATCTTTTTATGTGGTTCTTTTTCATATCCTTTTGGATTTCAGCTGAAAAAAAGTTAGCATGAGCTGCATGACAATCTATTTTACAACTTATTTATCACAATTATGATGAGACAAGGTGTGATTGGTAGGGAAAAAAAATAATTAATCTATGTGTAAGTAATAAGCAACTATTTACAGTTTGTCGAATCAAAATTGTGACAAAAATTATGAAAAAAAAAAAAATAGTGGAATAGCCTAAAGAGAGTAAGGTGTGTTGGATTGCAATAAAATTATCGTCCTGTTTTGTGGTGTCAGTGGAGTGCAATAATTTACTGGAGCTACACTAGGAGAATGTATCTAATGTGCAGTGTGTTGTCGTATGCTTGTGAAGGACTTGTAGAGCAGTCTTCTAAATAAATAACAAACTCTTGTCCATTTTCTTTTGGGTCTAATATTGTGATCTTATATTGGGTGCTTTGTTTCTTTTTGATGTAATACCAGCCTTTCATTAGCAGTATTACATAAAGTCACTGTTTTCATAAAAATTTTAAAGAGAAGGAAATAATGTTTAATTGAAAGAGTGATATAATATTGAGCCTGATGCATTCATATATTAAAAAAGAAAAAAAAAAAAGAAAAAAGCTAAACTAGAAAAAGTAGGGTTCTTTGGATTAATTTGGCTAAAAATTTGAGGAGATTGATGTGAATACTCTTAAAGCCAAAGCTGAGAGACAATTTAATTAGATCCCAAATTAGATTTCAATTGTGGGCTAATGTTGTGCCATGTATTCATTAAAGTTTTTTAATCTTTGTGCCAAGTAAGTTAATGAATGTAAAATACTAAGAGTCCAATATTAATTAAATATAAAAATAAAAAACCAATCATATATATATATATATCTACTCAACAAAAATCACCACGTTCCTTCAAAAAAAAAAAAAAAAAAACAAAAAACAAAAATCACCATGCTTTTTATCTTATTAAAAATTAGAATAAAAATCATCATAAGGAGTATTAAACTTAAGCTGAGATTTAAATATGCATCTAATTACGTTTATTTTTTTTTAATAATAATTCAATCAATTATGAATATTTTTATGATTACAAAAATATATTTATTTTTAAATGTCTTTATGCGCATGCGTGGGTTACATGCTTGTAACAAATAAGTTGGAGTTACAAACTTGTCGCTTAATATTTAAATAATGTGCACTCCTTTATTTAAAAGTTTCAATAAGGTCCTAAATATTTTTTGGAATTGTGTGAGGTGTGTTTCTCAAATTGCTTTTCTAGTCTGGGTCTTGTAACTAAATTTGGAACTTTCCATGAACAAAGTACTTTGGATTCTAGTTGAGAAAATAGTTTGAGCTACGGGATTAGCATCATATTATAATAATCTCAAAAAAAAAAAATTGCTTTTCTTGATTTTTCCATATATATATTTTTAAATTTTAAATCAAGTGCCTAACAAATTGTTTCGTACAACTGTACAAGAATCACCACGTTAAAAATCAATGAATTTATGCTAAAGGTTAATTGGGGTATTTTCCGATCCAGACACCTCCCTTCAACCTAGGGACCCGGACGGGCCGGACACCACCAATCAGCAATCTCAAGCCCTTAGAAGTTAGGTCCATCAGTCCAATCTGAAATAGCCTAAACTTGCAGTCCACTCTCATTCCCAGCCTAACCCAAATGTCCATTAAACCCATCTCTCTCATTATAAGCTGCAAGCCCATTCAAATAATCAAATCCAAAACCACTCAAGAATAAAAAAATAAATATATAAAAAGGCCCAACTGAAAATTCAAAAAAAAAAAAAAATATATATATATATATATCAAGCCCTGAATGTCTCTCTCAAGTACACTAATCCAATCCAAAAACATGCTAGGCCCATCAAAAGCTTAGCCCATTTGAATCTCAAAATCCAAAGCACCACAGTCAAACCAAACTCACTCAGCCCAACCCAAATATAAGCATGTTAAATTTAGGCAAAAATGCAAAATTCACTTTCTAACTTTTACTTGTTGTCATTTTAGTCTAGGGATGGAACGAAGATTTCAAGCTAAGGGGGTCGGAGATAAACAAAAAAAAAAAAAATTCAAATACACATCCATATAGTATTAAGAAACTTTCAATCAAGACAAATACACAAAAATCATTATTTCTTAATATATTAAGATGCAATCATCTACCAACAAAAACAAAAAACACAAAACACTATTATTTCTTAATACACATAACACTATTGTTTTTTTTACATTTTTTTTTTTTAATATTTACTTGGGCTGTGTTGACAAGAAAGCAAAACAAACACACAAAATTGGTCAAATTTAATCAAAACCCATTTCACAATTTTCCTAGAAGATCCATAAAAATGTTATCTTTAATAATACCTTGATTGTGATCTTTTATTTCATGGGCTTACTAGCACCCAACAGAATCAAAGAAAAGATAGTGAACAGAATGACAAACCCAAGCACAAAAGCAAGAACAAGCAACGACGACGCTCTTCATCTTCAAGAAGTCCTTCTTTAATCACATCACACTTGTCCTTCCATGGCTTCTGACCTCTTCTCCTTCTCCCTATCTCGATCTCTCACTCTTTCTCTTTCTCCTTCTTTCTTTCTTGGTTTCTCCCTCAGCCCCTTAAATTTTTTCTCAAAGAAATTGGTTTCATGATTTGAGGCTAGGAATCGTATCGGTGGGTGGGGGTGGGGTTTTTCGCATTGTTTTTCAATTGGCAGTCCTCTAAGGCTCCGCTTGGGAGTTCATAAGGGAATGTAATGGAATGGAATGATCATAAGAGAATGGAAATGAATGGAATGTATTTAAGTAAGAGAAATGAATGTAATGGAATGAAATTAAGTAACTTTGATTGGATGTTTTAAAATAAACGAATGGAAATGAATGAAAATGAATGAAATGTAAGTAATCTTGTTTGGGAGTAACACGGAGGGAATGTAATGGAATCATTTTATGAAAATATTACTATTAGACCCCTATTTTAAAATAAAGAATTGAATATACAGGGGTATTTTGGGAGTTTTAGTAAAAAATCATTAAATCAAATTCCATTCCCTCTCATTCTTCCCAATTTCGAGGGGAATGAAAATTTGAGGTTTTAAGGGAATAGAGAGGAATGATTGTTCCCTCCTATCCATTCCATTCCCTCCTACTTAAACTCCCGAACAAGTGAATGAACTTTTCATTCCCTCCATTAAAACTCCCATACAAGGGAAGGAAAGAATATTCTAAAATGATTCTTTTCATTTCTTTCCATTCCATTCCCTCCTCGCAAGCGGAGCTTAAGGGTTTTTATATTTTATAATTAATGTTTTCAGTTTTTTTTCAATTAAGAAATTAAAAAAAAAAAAATTAGAGTCCAAAATTGTGTCATTTTGGTTAGTAGATGGCAGCAGTTAACAGAGGAAGACTGAATTGACAAAATTTGAAACTTAGAGAACTAAAATGACAAAACTAAAACTTGGAAGATTGAAATGACATAAGGTAAAAGTTAGAGGGTCTGTTTTATATTTTAGTCTTAAATTTATTTTAAATGGGGCTTTGGTATGAGCTTAAAATGTGGGGCTGGTCTGATTGTGTTTGGGTTTAAATGTGGTGTTGGATTTCATGGGTGGGCCCAAGAGAAGGTGTTGTGACTTGTGATGCTAAGTTTTGATTTGGATTGCGGAGCCGAGGACCTTTGATCTATTACTAATCGAACTTATAACCCAGTTGCAACTGGATGTGAATGCAAAGTCATGGAGGTTAAACTGGTTCATGTTCTTATGGTTATCAACTTATCATCACATAACGATGGTTGTTATGGGCCACACTTGAAAATTGAAAAAGGTAAGGTAATATTATAAATATTAGATTTTACATCTTTCATTTTTGACCCTTGATAACCAGTTTAGTTCATTTTTAACTAACCTAGCAACTGAGAGACGACCCAACCAATAGGGCCTGGTCGTTAGCCGAGGGGCATACTTGTATTAGCAAAGATCATTGGTCTAACGAAAATTGTTAAAAGTAGCTCGGAATCAAGAGTATTCCCTTATCTCATCCCCCTTCCTCTATATATGTGTGTGTGTTTCTCAAATAAATAAAAAAAAAAAAAAAAAAAAAAGTGGATGCTCTAAAAATTTTTTTTTTTACTACTTTCCAAACTGACACATATTATTTACTATAATGTGCATATTGCTTATCAAAAGATAAGGCTTTTTGGTAACTTTAATGTTAAATGTATTACAAAAAGTAAAAATTCAGATTATTTGTAAAAAAAAAATAATTGAGACAAATGACAAAAAGCAAAACTTTATGAAGTAATTCACAATGTTTAATTTGTATTGTTTTTACGGTTTTGCCAGTATTTATTTATTCAATTAAGGAATCAAAAATGACTTTTCATAAGGCATCTATAGAATACAAGGATTGTAATCTGACTAAAATTTTTTTTTTTGAGAGATAATTACAACATGCTGCTAACCTTGCAGCTCGAACCCTTTCTCCTCTAGACCCCCAAGCACTTTGAGTCAAATATTAGACACACTATTTGTTTTATGAACCAAAAATAAAATAATAAAATATTGTTGGTGAATTTGATTGACAGGTTATATAAGGATTGAGATTCAAAACACAGGCATATCACATATTTCACTAAAACATCATGGTAAATTATAATAAAGAATGGACCAAGTTATACTACACAAAATATACTCTCTTAAATGATGTTGGATAAACCACTTTCATTTAAAATTATCAAGTGTTTGCTAAACATATTAAACAAGTAGTTGTTAAGGGAAAATTTTTAACACACATAAATTGCTACTTTATCTATTTTACTATAGCATTTTACAACTCACCCAACATCCCAACTTTTGTTTTAACATACAACACATTAAAATAATATAAATATCTCAATAAAAATAATATATCCCAACTCTCTCTCTCTCTCTTCTCTTTCTTCCTCTCCAAATGTGTCTCTCTCTTCCTCTCTGTATCTTTCTCTCAACAACCCATAACATCTGCCCACCACCCAATCCCAAATCAACTAACCAAAAATTAGCCACCATTGCCAACTAAAACTGAAACCACAACCATAATTAGCCATACCTACCACAATCACCACCAGCACTCCACCACTAGGCTACACTCATCAACAACCACCAAAATCCATTAACATTAAATGAACAACCACCTTATATCACACAACTGCAACCACTACCCAATAAAAACAAAACACACCCAAGAACCACCACTAACCATCCATAATCGCACCAAGAACCATAGTAATACATTGCACCCAAACCTAGAAAACACCATGTTTGAAGCGAGCCACAAACCCAACAACAAACATCATGACCAAACCCACCAACAAACCATAAACCAATAACCAAACCACGAAGCAAGCCACAAACCAAACCCAAATTGGAACCACCAACAAATCACAACCAACCACCGCCACCCAATCCCACCACACGCTAACCCAAATCGAAACCACCACCCTACGAAAATTAACCCATGAAACCCACAATTTTGGAATAAACATAGATTGGGATCCACTTGCTATAAGAGAGATGATATATATAGTTGATACAGGGTATAATTTTTCACTACTTGGAGTTGGATGCATAAATTGATGGCTCATACAGATAATAATCAACATCTTTCATCCCTAGTCTTTGTAGGTACTCTTTGTCTGATGAGAAGTTGAGAATACTATTTACTCTTTGTACGGTGAGAATTAATGAAGATAAAGACAAGATGATGTGGGATATCAACGAGACTAGCACAAGAAGGTATTAAGATGATGTGATACATGTTATTTCTTCTTTAGAAGAAATATAGATGAAAGTAGTTCATAACAAAATCACATCATCAATATGTAGGACTAGCACATTATAGGAATTGGTTGGTTAAGATTGTTGTAATTATCATGGTTTTTGTAAATCTAGTTTATGTGTTGAAAATTTAAACTTCTTTATGGTATACAACAAATTGATAGCAAATTAAATTCAATACAATTTCTTTCTACTACGATTAGTATTATTATTATTATTATTATTATTATTATTATTATTATACAATATTGTTGTTTCTTATTTGCAAGCCATTTTACATTTCCAAGGATTAAAAATATAATTGAATTGCACATTTTTTTCAATAGCATTTTTAGCCAAAAACAAAATCAGATTATTTTATTTCTTATTTTTCTTTTTTCTAAAATAATTTCAACAAAGCACAAAATTCAAAAGGTTAAATAAATTGTTTCCAAACAAATACTTTATGTCTGTTACTGAAACAAAGAGCATTTTAATGTGAATGACTCTCAGTCGAAAAGATAGTGTATAGTAATTTTTTTTTAAAAAAAATTCCAAGACTTTAGATGACCCTTGAATTGTGTGCACCATTAGATTTTTTATGCCTGAGCTTGGTATTTTTTGTGGTTAGGTAAGGGATTTTCACAGTTTGATTTTGTCAATTTTTACTCCCAAGCTTAATTTTTTCTATATTATATTTGTTGGGTTATAGATTGACTCCAATTAATTAATTCAATTACTTAAGTTGATTAATTAGATCAAATTACTTGCAAATATCGTGGAGGTACCAACAAATCACAATTCTAATTTGGAGTACTGCGGAAATTAAATTTGACACAGTGTACGAAGAAGTAAATAATATATATATGTAGGGGTAAGGGCCCAAGATCGTATATTGGGATTTGGGCTTTATCTAAGGATACAAATGGGTCCGAGGAGAAGCAAATAATTATGAGATATTCTCAGACCATGTCCTATTAGCACAGAGCAAATGAAAGGTCGTCCAAGGAGTACATCCTCCTCGGACTTAATGAATAGGGTTCAAAATATATAATCCAGAAATTAAAGTGACCTCAAGAAGCTTTAATGACATAGATGTACTTCTCGGACACATGAGAAGGAAGAAAACTTAAAAATATTTAAGAGAAGGCTGTCACCACCACATTAAATGCATTGCAGCTATTTTTCTGGCCGCATTTATGTGGAGAAGACCTCTGAACAGTGTTACCTTGGCTACTGCAACTCACAAAGAGCTAGAGAGGGTGTTTGATGGGACAAGTACTCAAGTAGAGTTTCAGATGATCAACAAGTGGAGGGTAAAGATTATTCAAAGGGGGTATATAAGGTGAAGGACTCTTTCATGGAGAGGGATGTAAAAGGAGAAAGAAAAAGAGGATAACAATTTGGACCATTCTAATATTCTACAGTGATCAATATACACAGATTTAACCTCCTCGGACTGAAAGTTTATTGATGTCAGCACCTTTTATTTTTGTTTGATCGTCATAGAATTCAACACTAGCCATTGTCCAACTCATTAGGAACTAGTTCTTTGACCCATTCTCTATAAATTCATTGTATTAGGCTCATTGGACCAAGACTCCATACATTTCGAGTTTGGGCCCCAAATTGTGACCCTAAAATATATATATTAAAATTATATATAAAATAAATAAATGTATATATATATATATATATAAAATTTAATTTTATAATATAAAAATAGAAACAATACGGAAACGATATACTAGTATTGACTAGTATAAAAAATTTTCGTTCCTTTGATCAAACCGACAGAACTTCCTATAGAGTATTGACTACCTTGGAGTAAGTATGAACAAGAAATTGGATACACTTTATATTATTTACTATGTTCTTTTCATCATTTTTTATTTTGTCCTATTCACTTATTATTCTGTTGCAATAAACTTCAAATATTTTAATGATAGTTTTCATACAATAATATATGTGTTGTTATAATAAACAATTTACTACTTCAAAAATTTTATTGCAATAGATTGGAAATAATTGCAAAAATAATTTAGATCAAATTATTGCAATAATATATTCATTGTAATAGATAATTATTTCATGTTTGTCTTTATAATAAATTGTAAAATAATTAATATCAAGTTATTGCAATGATATCTTTTTTTTTTTTTACAAACAAAAATAAAATAAAATAAATGTTGAAGCATAAAACAATATCACCAACTTTATCAAATTAAGGCAACTTTATGAAATTGAGAATATGATAAAATAGTGGTGAAAAATGACCTTCACTACCACATAAGGATCACCACCACACGAGGATTAGTTATAAATGGACCATCAAATGCTATAAAACCTCTTGCATTGAAAACCTTGCCGAACAAAAAGTCCATTTGTTCGACTATATCCAATGCAGTTAGGCCTCGTCAATAGGCCGGGTCGGGCCGGCCCGACCCGTTTTTACTTGGCCCATGGGTCTAATGGGCTGGGTTTAACGGGCTGTTGACTAGTCAATGGGCTGGGTCGGGCCGGGCTGGATGGAAAAACCCTAGCCCATGGCCCTACCCATGGGCAATGCCCATTTGGGCTTTAGCGGGCTGGGCTAGTGAGGTGGGTTTAATGGGCTACCCATGGGCATTTTTAACAGGTCTTCAATGGGGTTATAAAAATTTAACCAAAAAAATTATGATTATATATTATTACAAACTATCAAATTGAACAATTAAATCTACTAAAAATATTCTATTAAAAAAAATACTAAGACATGCCTCTTAAAAAGGTATTAAAATAAGATTAATTAACTTTTATTGATAAGAATAAATAAGTACATTGAATTAAATATCAACTCTTAAAGGAAATATTTGAAGAATAAAATATTAATTCTTAAAGGAAATATATGAAGAATCAAATATCAACTCATTAAGGAAAGAATTTCTTCCAACCAACGGTAAGCTTTTTTTTTTATTATTTTTTTTTAAGGAATTTCTTCTATAATTGTAACTTGTAAGGAAAGAATTGGAATTTATCAAAGGAAAGAATGACTTTCTTTCCAGAGGCACAGAGGTAGGGCAACAGTCATCTTAGTAACTTTGTTTTAAAAATCAAAGCTACTAGACTAATACCAAAATATATATTTATTATGCATATTGTATCACAATCATTCTAAGTATTTAGTAGTTAGGTGTGTGGTCTTAAAGTTTTTATAATGTCTAAAGTTCAATCCCTCACCCACCCAACCCCCAAATTATTTTGTTATAAATTTTGGGCAATGAGTCAGGCGAACGGGTCGGGCTACTAGGATGGGCTAACGGGCCGGCCCACCGGGTGCCCATGGGTAAAGAAACCAACCCATAGCCTGTCCCATTGGGCTACTGGACTGCCCACGGGTTTCAATATTACCGGGCTGGGCTGCCCATTAGCCTGGTGGGCTAGCGGGCTACTGGGCCAGCCCATGGGTCATGGGCTATTTGATGACCCTGGAATGCAGTTTTAGGCAGCACGGAATCATTTGTCGCTGGAATGTTAGGATTGGTCTCCTCAATAGGAAAATCTTCCATAGTTAGAACTGCAAAAAAAAATGTCAAAACCAACACATTGAGGTTATGTTTGGATTCGGCTGAAAAAGCCAGTGCGTCTGCGTCTGACGTTTTCCTTTTTTTTTTTTTGGGCATGCGTTTAGGGGACAAATTTCACTGTTACGGCTACTGTTCATGAATAGTAGCCGTAATATTTGACTTTTCAACCATTTTTAGCACATCAGTGGGTCTTGTGCACTGTTCACAAGACCCACAAACCTTATTTTTCAGTAATTTTTTCATTAAAAATGGGTCCCACGGTACTATTCGCATATTTAAAAATTATTTTGCTACTGTGTTTTTCAGTTTTCAATTTTTAGTTTTTAGCTGTATCCAAACGGACCCTGAAACTATTAAATTGGATTTAGGTAAAAAGAAAAAGGCACACTATATCAAAGCCCTATACAACAAATAATTATGATTGATGCAATGCATGATATTCAAGTTCTAAGGGTGACTAAATATGATTTTTCCAATAAACAATTTGTGTGTGATGTAACGATGTTCCTATCAATATTGTCCCCCTTTTCCTATTAATTGCCATGGAGTATGAGACATGTTCTTACACTAGTTTAATTTTTAAAAGAAGTTAAACTAAAACAAATTCAAAAATCTACACCAAATAAAATCTAATGCCAATTAAGTTTCAAGTGATGTATTAGCAAAAACAAAATGAGTTTTTTTACAAAGAAGCACACTGCATGTGAAGCAATGATATTTTAATATTTATCATTGTAATAAATTGTAAAATAGTTTGTACTAAGTTATTGTAATGATATCTTAATATTTTTCATTGTAATAGATAGTAAAATAATTTATATCAAGTTATTACAATGATAACTTTATTGCAATAAGCTATAATTTTTTTTTTTGGCAATAAATTTCAAAAATAATTGATATCAAGTTATTATGATTTCTTCATTTTATGTTATTGCAATAGATTGCAAAAAATGTGTTTGTAATATAAAAGTTTTTTTTATTGATGAGGTGGTATATTGTGAATTAGGGCAAAATCAAAAAAAATATTAATAATGGAGGATTCATTAAAAAAGAAGAAGATGTTATTCCAAATAAGAAATTACTAAAACTAGAGGTTGATTCCTTAAGGAAAAAAAAAAACTAGAAACCAAATCTCAATTATAAAACTAAAACTAATAGAATTATAAAGTCATACAAAATTTTCTTCTCTAATTAATTTTATAAAATTACTGGAAGCTAATATCACTCTAATTGGACCATAAATTAACTAACTATAGCTAATTTAAATTCCAAATCCTTGCAACTCTTGAATATATTTTTTCACTAAAAAAATTAGCAGTGTAAATTTTAAATATTTTCAAAATTTTTATTTTTATTATACATACCCAAAACAGTTAACAAATTCATACAAAGATAGTAAACCACAATGACACAAATTGGATTCCAACAATAAATAATTAATTGTGAAGACAATAAAACATGCCTTAATTTGCTTTAGCATCACCGCTAAAAACAAGATGGTGTTATTGTCATCAGAATTTTTGGATTTGAAAAAATCCTTATTGACACTCATGGAGTCCACCAATAATTTCAAAGCCTCCAATTGGTTGTACTTGACACACAAGTGTAAAACAGTCTCATTCCCATCAAGTACAATCCAAATTGAGTTAGACTGCACATTGATCAACTTCTTCACGACATCAACTCGTCCTCTCATTGCTACATAGTGGAGAGGAATTCTCCCATATTTAGGACAAAATTGGCCTTTGCCCCTTTCTATCAAACAATTCAGCATTTTGTCACTTTTTCTAAACTAATTAGGAAAATGCCCATTTTTTGAAACTTAATTTTCTCAAAATCAAGTTAAGCCCTATAGTGGCGTTTTAAGAAGCCTATAGTGACGTTTTAAGGAGCTCCATAAACTTGAGTTCCATGCAAGTTTTTTCTTTCTTTTTACCTATAATTCGAGTTCATGGAGCTCCAGTTTCAAAATGTCACTTTAGACTCTTTAAAACGTCACTATAGGCTCCTTAAAATGCCACTATAGGGCTTAACTCAATTTTGAGAAAATTGAGTTTCAAAAGAGGGGTATTTTCCTAGTTAGTTTGAAAAATGGGGCAAAATGATAGATTGTTTGATAGAAAGGGGAAAAGGCGAATTTTGTCCCCCATATTTATCACAAATTAAGCATGCATTGTCATTTGCATGTAACAATGCTTGGACAATCTCTATGTAGCCCTCAATAGAAGCCAAGTGAAAGGGGCAACATTTGTGTAAGTTTAACTCAGCAGCAAGGTGAGGATTTTGAGCTAAAAGAGTTTTAGTGAAATCAAGGTGACCAAGCTCAGTTGATATGTGTAATGGAGTTTCACTGAAAGGGAGACGAAGAAATTCTATTGAGGATGTGTGGGTCTTTATCTATTAAGCTTTTCAATGTGGCTGTATAACCATTTGTTGATGTTGGAGTGAGTGTGTTTCAAGCACTTACCCTTTGCTTTGTGTCCCACATTGGTTAGGAATAAATCTTATTATGAGTTTATAAGGCTTTGCATATCTTAGGCGGTAAGTTGGAACACAATGGGCTAGGTGTTGGCTTGGGCTTGGGCTTGGGCTTGGGTTTGTTACATCATCCTTGGGCCTCACCTTTTCCCTTACTTTCTTTTAGTCCAAATTTGATTTGATTTTGTTATGTCCGTTGGTGAGCATCTGAGCAGCCCGTTGGGCATTAATGAACAGCCCGTTGGGCATCAAATTTGCACAGTAGCCGTTGGAGGTCTTGTCCTTTAGTCAGCCCACTTATCTTCCTTTAGTTGGCATATAAGAAACCCTGTTCTCACTTTCTTTTCTCTTTTAGTTTTTAGCCTTGTTGCCGCCACTCTTCCTCCTCTGTTTAGCTCTAAACTTTCTGCTCATCTCCACATAAAAAATTTCAGCATCAATTTTTAATTTTAAGGAAAGGCAAATTAAGGTTGTTCTTAGTTCTTCTTGCTTGAGTGTGTGATCAACTTGAAGAAATCACTATAGTCTAATCTTGGGGGGTTGTTCGGTCAAGAAAGCCATTCACATCAAGTTGTACTCTGGATGGCACGAATCAACCTTTAAAAATAACACATTTTGTGTGATTCTATAGTTTGTGAGATCTTTCTAACTTTATCTATTTATTTTTGTAATTGCTAATTTTTAGGGTTTGTATTGTTGAATCAAAACTTGTTTATTTAGCCATATTTTCCAACAGTTGATGCGTTGTAAAGGTTAATAATATCATCTCCTCTTTCATTTGTTATTTCCATTTTTTGTATCACCTCTCTCTCTCTCGTTTGTGAATTTTTTTTTTTTTTTTAATGAATAGAAAAACTTTACTGCAACAAACAAACACACTCCAAAAGACCAGAGTCCTTAACAAGAGCAACCTCCAAACAAGGACACCAACCAACACCAAGGCACTCACAAAGTTTGTGAATTGTGATTACAAAAAAGAAGCATATATATAGATGGTCAAGTCAACATACTCTTCACACACACCATGACACTGATATTATATAATTTGGTCTAGAATCACAACCAATTTCACATTTATTTTTACAACTCTCTTGGCATATTGTGATTAACTACATGTCACTTTCATATGAACTTACCATTTTTATTTTATCACTCAAAGTCAGCCACTTTAAATAGTTGTGAAATTAAGTATAAAATTGTTTTTAGTAGTATTGAGTCCGTGTGAAATAATGGATGCACTTCAAGAGACCTTCACCTCACAAGCCCAAAGGAAAAATCACATTCAATATGCAAATTCCGCATGAAAATTAATGCCCTTCATTTTCAAATATTTCTAGGAGATATTAACGAACACCTTAAGGGTATTGGTTTAAGAGCTATTTTTTAGAAATATTTTACAGGAAAACGATAAAGTAATTAATTTTTTTGACAATTTTTTATATTTCCTATGAAAGTGGTGTCAAAATTTTTCTAATATGATTTATTAACATTTACTCTAAGGATACCCATTATCATGACCCATATTTCAATAGTTAATGAAGTCATTCTCATTTCCAAAAAAAAAATTCATTTAAACATACTGATACATTAAATGTGGATCAACCTATACAATGTGGCTGTACAAATACACAAGCACCAAAGAGTTAGAAATGAAGCAAAGTGGTCAAAAGAAAGTCCTAGTGTCAATACCTAGGTTAGGTGTCTTGAGAGAGTAAGGTGTGTTGGAGTAAATAGCTAAGTCTATTGGAGTAAATAGCTATGTCCCAAATTTTCAGCATAAAAATTATCCCATCTTTTCTTTTGATTAATTTTTTTATGCATTCCTATTTCCTACTCTAACTATCCTGATGAAAAAGAGTTTAGCTTTAGCATTTTCTAATAAATATGAGTAATATTACATCTATAGCATTTTTCACAATAAAACTTACGTGATGGGAAATTATTGTGTATTCTCGGAGTACCATAAATGCGTATTCCCTCCTCTCACATAAATGGTGGGTTCCACTAATTAAATTCATGGTGTGACCCACCATTCATGTGAGTGGGAGGAGTATGCATTTATGGTATTCCAGAAGTACCTAATAATTTTTCCTTATGTGACAATCTATTTATGAGTAGTATTACGTCCATAGCATTTTACACAAGTGCTGCTCATGATCAATCTTATAGTCGTTTTGAAGGTCATGCCTCTGAAGATTATATTCATTAATATGTACTTTTCTTTTTCTGTTATTCAAAATTTCAACAGTGAATTTTCATGATAAACGATGTTAATCTCTCTTTCTGATGAAATGTCGATATTTCATTGCATAGTATTTTCAATTTATACACTCAAAATCTTAAGCTTCTTTAACCATCAGATTACTAGCCAGATAAGGTATTAGGGCCTAGAAACAGAAGCAAAGGACCAGTACCTTTATAGTTTCAACACACACACACACATGCTACATAATACAAAAAATTGTGAATCCAAATCATGTTCGTGAATTTTTCTTACCATTTTCTCACCCTCCAAGAGATTTTAAATGACATTGGCGTTTCTGGAATTGGACGCCAAAATAACTTTCTCAATGCTGTTTTCCCTCTATAGCAGGTTGCAACAACAAACATCAGCAAGGGGATATGGCAGCCAACTTAGGGTGAAAAATGGGTCAAGGTAAGTATGCCAATGTGTAAAGCCAATTCTTGCCAATTAAAAAAAATCCTAATTAACACAGGGACACGGTTTTATGGTGTTTGTAACAGACTTGACTTTTATGGTTGATGTGATAATCCTATGTGAAGATTCACCACTTAAAAAAATGAATGATAGGAAGGTTAAATGGATCAACTTAACGATGCATTGATACTGTTATTTTAACAAAACTATATACAATGCCAAACTAAATAGCATACATGAAAAAACTAAATTGCAATTCATACTGATATGCATGACTCCTTCACTCTTGATCAAGGAACCATTTGCTATCTTGACTTCTAGCTTTCTTGCGCTGGACATAGGTTGTTTGATTTTGGACATGATGGAAGGGTTCAAGAAGTTATGAGTGTTGCCAGTATCCACCAAGAGTATCACTCAGATGCCCTTTGATTTGACCCAAAAGCCTTATGGTTTCCTGTTAATGCATACAATGAAATCTCTGGTAGTTCCATGGAGGTTTCTAGTCTTCTTGCAAATATGGCATTCTTCTAGCCTCATATTCTTCTAACTGCACTTATTTCTTTACATCATGGAGTTCTCACTCCTCCATCTAGTATAGTTTTTCAAGGTATTGCATTTAGGCCCACATGCCACTTTCCATCATGGTAGTAAGTAGTAACAATCCTTTCTTTCTCCTTTCTTCCATTTGAGCAGGAGAAATACTTTGAGTTGGGATCTTTGGCTTTTGATCTTTCTCGGGAGGGCTTACCTTGATCAAGCACTCGCTTCATGGTCTTCCTGCTGCCAAAGACATATTCTTCTAGAATCTTGGCCTACCCAAAAGCAGTGTTCAAGGAGGTGGGGTTTAACATCCTAACTGGATGTCTGATCTCATCTCTTAGACTACTCAAGAAAAAAGTTAACTTGTGTTGCTCAGATAATCCCTTCCATCTATTTGACAAGAATTCTCACTGAGCCTTGTATGCAGCCATACTTGATGCCTCTTTGAGCCTTGTGAGGCTTTACATTGGGTCATCATAAGAAGTGGGGACAAACCTGGTCTGCAATGCCATCTTGAAGGCCTCCCAACTTGTAAACACTCCTAACTCTTCAGCATATTGGACCAAACCAAGGCTTTATCCCCATGTGGAAGGAAGCCATTAGAATCTTTTGGTGAGCAAGGGTGCTGTAATAGTTGAAGTATTGATTAGCCTTGTATATCCAGCTTGAAAGATTCTCTCCCCCAAATTTTGGAAAGTCTAGTTCTGTTGTCCTTTGAAGATTGATAATGCCTCCCTTTGTTGTGCTCCAGTAAGGGTCTTGAGAGTATCTAAAATTTGGTTCATCTGTTATGCCAAATGTCCAAAGACATTTGTTGGTGCTCTTGCTGCTAATTCATGCTTAATTGCTTATCATCAATTTAGTCAATTGAGATACTCTGGTTCCTTCCACCATCTTCAAGTTAAGGGTTTTGATCCCAATTGTAATGATTCAAACAGGTAACTTGGGTTCTTCAAGAATTAGAGAAAGCTTGACCTGATGTCTGATTACTTGCACACATGCAACTAATTGGCTAACTAACCCCTTGGCCAACTAAGTCATAACAACCTTAACATCCCTTTCAAGATTCATTCTTGCCCCTTCTTGCACTTGGTCTACTAGGTACTTTAGGCTCATGACATTCTCATGTGTATATATATACACTTACACTCGTTTCCTTTTTCCCTAGTGTACATAGGAAGCAAAGAGAAAAATATAATAGCGCAGCTGTTCCAAGCATGATGCATACTGAGATTTAGGATTTAGATAAACCTGGCACCTAGACAGACATGCGAGCATCATCAGTTGTAGCATGGAACCATTATTCAGAAAAACACACTTCAATAATAAATATCCACTCTTCAACCCCATAATGGTATAACTTACCCCTTGTGCCAATGACATAATGACGTAGCCTTATATTAAAATTTCAATTTAAGTTGGCTTTTTTCTCAATATATGCAATTAGAAATTCCCCACTAGAATCAAGTTCTTGTAATAAAATACTAGTATGATGGACAATTGATAGTGATTTTCCCTCTTCACTTCCTCTGGCTATCACTCAGATGATGCCATGCCACCATAATGACTTAACAAAGAAGTCATGCCACCATAATAGAATCTAATAACCTTTACATAAACTTGAACTAAACATATATGAACAAATTGAAAAAAGCTTTTGGGGTTGAACCAAAAATACCAAAACATCAAGCCTTGGTTTAGTCAATACACATGGGGTGGGGGTCTTGTTGGACGGGTACCAGTCAATAATTTATCCCTCTGGGATCAATATCAATATCTGAGACTATCATAGTAATGAGTAATGACTATAAATTATGACAAAAGAAAAGAAAAACAAAACAAAACAAATTCCGATTGTTCACAGTACTAGCAATTTGCAAAGCAAACCTGACCTCCGCACCATCAAGGGCCATACAGCCCTCACACTAATCACTGAATATTCAGAAGTTAAGAACCAGCCCAAACCGTGCAAGCTTGTTATCAACAAAATGTGAAAAAAAAGGTAGACAAAGATGAAAAAAACAAACAAACAAACTAAAAGTGAATAAATTCCTGGTGAATCAGTCCAGCCAAACTATTGAAACAAATTAACTAAGAAAATAATACTCAAAGGAAGCCTCTTTTGGTCCGTTTGGGAACAACTTATTTTAGCTGAAACTAAAAACTTTTTGCTGGAAGTGTAGGGAAAAAAAATTGAAAGTTAGCTGAATAGT
This sequence comes from Quercus lobata, assembly GCF_001633185.2. NCBI lineage: Eukaryota > Viridiplantae > Streptophyta > Magnoliopsida > Fagales > Fagaceae > Quercus > Quercus lobata. The sequence continues at coordinate 87,628,318 of NC_044908.1, forward strand.
ATAATGGGACCTAAGAATAGTACAAAAAAGTGCAATGAGATCCATGAATAGTACCAAAAAGAAACTAAAAACTCAAATAAGCTAAACTTTTCATCATATCCCAAACAAACTCATTGTATCATAATGAGATAGAACACCTCCATTTTAATTTTTCTAGTAACTAAAACTTAATTATGACAAACTTTTCCAATTTCTACTATAATACAAACAAGATACTTTAGATCCTTGAACAGCCTAGCAGGCAATTTCTACATCTTGGATTACCAAAAGGTTTTTTTTCCCCTTCCATTTCTACCTCCTACAAATCTTAATATTTTCACAAATAGTTATCTTTGACAGCAGCACAAATGGGTCAGAGCAAATAATCTTAATTGCACCAGACAAGGAACTATGGAGATACAGGTTAGGGAGTCAAATTTTTAAATTGTTCAGTACTTCAATGAATTTGCGGAAGCACAAAAAATTAAGATTAAAATGTGATGTAGATAAAGCATTACATTTTAAAGATTGAACTCATACATAGAAATAAAGTTTAATACACATAAGAATGCTATGCTATTTACTTAGGAACCTTATATGGTACAAACATAAAGCATGCTATAAACTAGGTTACAATAATAATTTCCCGAAAAATGCACAGAAGTTTAAGACCACCATTCCATAATCCAACGAATGTTAACCATGATGTAATTGAACATTAGGAGAAAGGTCCCAGCAGAAAGTGGGAACTCTTCCATCATCAATATAACATAGCTATTTTCCCTTTTTGGCTGGGCTAAGATAGTTGTTATGATTAATACTATAATCTCAATCAAGATAAGGAAATCAGACATAGAAAACAATCAATGAAAGCACCCGATTAGCAACTTCCTAAGACTTATCTGAAGTTTCATTGCAATCAGTAACAGGCCAAAATACTAACAGAGAGCATGCTCTACCATTGCGATGCTCTTATTCAACTAGAACAATAACAAAATCCTTAGTCCCAAAATCTTTGGGTCAACTTTGAATCATACACACTAATCAAGGTTGGCCACATGGGGACACCCTAACTTGTGTTTAAAAAGGTTCCATTAATAATAAAATGGCTAACATTTGTGCTGGCTGTCAACCTACCACAATTTCTGATCGGGAGCAAAATAAAAATCACTTTAGTATTAACATTTTCTGATTTTTGTATTCATCTCATAGGAAATTGGATAATTGTAGACTTTTAATCGAATAGGGATTAGATTTGAGACTAGATAGGGATTAGTATTTGAGTTCAATTAGGATTAGTTTTCATTAGTTGTTATCTTTTTACTTTTATCTCTTTATTTTCTGGAAGCTCTAGCTCTATATAAGAGCCTCGTTTATTTGTATTTTAGAGATTAGACGACTGATTAATGAAATTCAGATTGAAGATTTTCCAATTTTTGGGTGCTGATTCCTAACATCTTAGGTGCTGATGCCTAAGTTTGTTTGCTTGGTGCTGATTCCAAATGATTCCTAATGCATTAGGTGCTGATGTCTAAGTTTGTTTGCTTGGTGCTAATTCCAAGCGACCCCTAGGTGTTGATTCTTAGGGTTTATCTTTTAATTTTCTTGTTCTTTTATTATATCTTGATTGTCCTACATCAATTTCCCTCCTTTTTTGGGCTTGGAAGTAGTTGTGAGCAAAATATATGACACTAAGCACTGAAATTGGTGGAGTTAGCATTCAGTGTTATTATGATAGTGAAAAATGTAAAATGGACCGCAAAGCAAGTCCTGTCCATCAGGTGTAATATTAGTAATAGCATGCTCCTGCATAGATAGATGCAGTAATGTTAATCAGCATCATGGAAAAATATCTTATTAAGGAGAAATATAAATTGTTTATAATTCTACGGTAAAATAAGAAATTTCTTGTTTGAAAGCTACATGGTAGCCCATATAATAAAAATCAAGCTTGCATGATGAATATTCTTTTCTTTTTATTATTGGTAATTTATACATGTATTTAATGAGGCTTGGACCCACAACCCCACCCTCCATATTGTTCTTATGGGGGGAGGAAGTTCCATTTTGTTAGAGCTCATTGGCATCGATTATACATGAAGATTGGAGAGCAACACATAACTGGAAGTTAAAACAAATAAATCTACTCACCTCCACCACACCATATCATACATGAAGAGTGCTCGAAGAAGACCAATTTCGAGCTATGTAGTCAAGGACATGACTAAATTTTTAGATAGTTTGCATTTTGCACTTGGCCAAATCCTCTACATCACCATCTCATATGCTTGTCCTTCCTATTGATTAGATTCCTGTCGGCCACTGTAATTAGATTTCCACAACCAATCATCCATATGCAGATCAAGAGTCAACTCTCTACTATTACCTTGTACAACACTTAAGTAAAAGCAGAATTGATCAATTTTTGGACAATGACAATCGTAATAACTGTAAATCCAACAGAAGGGAGGGGTTACAGTAACTTACGATTGATTTCAGTTACCAACATAACTTTATTTTCATGGCAATAAATAAACGATAGCGAAGTAAATTCACTTGTTCTAATTTTCCTATTTTACACAGGACATTCCTCAAAATATAATCTATAAAAAGAATTCTATTTATTGTACTGAATAAAAGAGAGGTCCTAACATATATAAAGGTATGGCCACCACTTATAAAATCCATTAGGATAGGTAATTGTTGCTTAATTTAGCTTGAGGAAAGAAAAAAGATCCTTTTTTTTTTTTTTTTTTTTTTTTTGAGAAGCAACCCCTTGGGTTAAATTTATTAATGCATCCTCAAAAGATCAAGTTGATAAACATCAAAAATATCTGGAGGAACAGCCTCTTGTTGATAATACAGAAATTTACGTAGATTAATTGAGAGCCAATTACCAAAAGAGTAAGAGGCAAAATAAAGTTATATGCAAACTACTACACCAAAGTCCCCCTTTCCTATTTTCTTTGCTTTTTGCTAACGAGGGTGTCCAGAGCTTTTTGAGCACTAAACATTTTCCATGAAAGTGTGTATTCTCCCTGTCCCACACACACACCAGGTAAACAAGGATGAATCCCTTGGAAGTGGCCCCAAGATACTAGCTAGAGGTTTCAAAGCAGGCCATTTGTTTTGTCATATCAATTCAAAATTTCTTACCATTTGCAAGCAGCAATAAGCCAGTTAGCAAATGTAGTGAACGTTATAAATACCATCGTCATAAATACCATCGTCCAGATCATGGTACAATCTCTTCCCATTGAGTGCATCAAAAATATAATCATAAATGCAATTGAACTAATTCATTATTAGGGTAATTGCAGCCGTGAACTAGGCAAAATTAAATTTGACAGACAATGTGACTAACAATTCAGAACACTGATAGCTCCTTGATGCCAGTTTTTAGAAACTAAGATTTAACACTAGTACCCAAAAAAGGAAAAAAAAAAGATTTCATATGAACAATGCAAGGTAAAAGGGCATACAGAATTATGAAATTCCTTCCTCTTGACTCAAATTTTACTGGACTAAGTGTCCTTGTTGCAAGTATGTCTTCAAAAAGAGTCAATAAATATCTCTTTAAAGGGAATATTCAAAAAGTTTCAGCATTTTTTTTGGATTTTTGGGTAACAAACAATTATTTTTCCAAAAGTATACATTATTTATTAAAGATGTTTGTTTACATGTCAACAAAATTTAGTCAATTACAGAAACCCAACTCTCTAATAGTAATATACCATAAATAATCAGATCATCTTGCAGAAGTACCACATTCCTGCCTGCTGATCATCATCTACTTGGTATTTCTGTTACTATTAATACCAAGAACCAAATAACTTGTTCATATTCATGGCAAGACAGTGAAGCTACGAATGGTCTACAACTGAATACCCTCTTGTAAGCTAATAAACTCTTTGCCACAGTAATTAGCAACCAAATTGCAAGCTAATTTATTTACATATTATTTACAGCTTTATTTATATTCAGTAGAATCATAAATAAAAGACTATTGTAGTTTCTCCAGATATTCTACAAGTTTTTTTATGAATGTAGAAAATCATTGAATTTAATAACTATCATAATTAACAAATTTAATTAGTGTAAGAATTGTCCTTGGATGATATCTTTTAAATGTCACCGCAGGTATGGATGTAATTAGTTTGTTTGCATGCATATGCACATGCATACATTAACTAGGCCTCGAAAATTAGTTTGACATAGAAGGTTAAAGAAAAAATATTTCAGGTATAGTTAACTGAATGAAGTTGACACCTTCCTCTATTGAACTGAATATGAACGTAGTGTTTATTCGAGATTGACATCTCATAATGTCATCATTGTTATTAAGTTGTCATTACACTCATTAGCAGAAATGCATTGTTGGGGATCAGGAATTAGGATTAAGAAAACTGTTGAAAATCAGCAACATAGTCCTGCTCCATCTTTCAATGCATGCGACTTCTAAATTTTCTTTTCCTAGCAATTCAAAAGATCTAACAATTTCAATAGGTCTAACAATTTCATTTCAAGAGACGTACTATTTTCATGGCATTTCCTTTTTGAGCCATACTAGTCATTATTATATCAATCATCCATGCATGTAGTAGCCTTTAAAATTAATAAATTGAGGGAAAAGGACATGCTGCTAAGAAAACTGGTAATTCACACTCTGGCTGTGCTTAGTAAATCCAATTCCATATTTTGTACAACTTAAGAGTCCAAAAATTGCTCATTCAAACAAGTGAGAATCTTTCCAAGAATGATGTTTGAACAATCAGACCATGAACATTTTGTCATCTAGATTCTAAATACTGATAAATTACTCATAATAGATTTAAATTTTCAGAAGTAAACTTGGGCCACTTCTGAAACAAAACAAAGCTACAGCAGTAACAAAGAAGTTTTTCAAACACATCATGAAGTAAAACAAAAGAACATACCTAAAGTTACTTGCATGTGCTACACTGGTTAAGATTCTTAAACAAACAATTTATACTTTTTACTGTTGCTAGATTTTTAAAAATGGAGCTATGAAGGGAAGGAGAAGAACAAGTAAAAAAATGAAAAAATATAGACACTTTGACTGCTCTTCAGTCAAGCACTTACTTAAAATTTAATAGATAAACTGCCTACTTTATACACAAACTATTTATAAGTCATACCCACCTTGTTTTGATTCTTTTGAAAATTTGGAGCCTCTCCCACTTCTTGAGATTTCACCAATGTACTTATCACTGTAAAAGTAACCCAAATGTTTGTTGCTAATAATTCTCCATTTTTTTAACATCCAAACAGCAATATTAACCCAAATGTTTATTCCTAATAATTCTCCATTTTCGTAACATCCAAACAGCAATATTAGAATTCCCAACCAATCAAAAGCAAAATGGGGTTTTCTTTGCCAGCACACTTACCTTCCTCAGAAATGAGTGATGAGTATCAAACATATCTGGAAGCTTTTCACTCAATATTCACAAGCAACAACCCCTCTCGCTTTCACAACTCGCTAACAAGGAAAACTCACCAAGTCATCAACTCAGTAAAACCACGTGTTAACATCACAGCCCATTCATCACAAATCCTTCTCCACCACACATTAGAAAACCAAATGTCATTTTCACATATTTTCAAAAATATTACTCATTTTTTTTTATCACAATCACAATCAGTCAAATTATTATCCCCTTAAGCAAAGTACAACCTCGCCCTCCACATTGTTGTAATGGGGGGTGGAAGTTCCATTTTGGTCAATCTCATTGGCATCGATTATACATGAAGATTTGAGAGCGATGCATATATGGAAGTTAAAACAAATAAATCTACTCACCTCCACCACACCATATCACACATGGAGAGTGCTAGAAGAGGACCAAGTTTGAGTTATGTAGTCAAGGACATGACTAAATCTTTAGTTACAAGTTTGCACTCGGCCAAATCCTCTGCATCACCTTCTCATATGCTTGTCCTTTCCTTTGATTAGATTCCTGTTGGCCACTGTCATTAGGTTTCCACAATCAATCATCCATATGCAGGTCAAGAGTCAACTCTCGACTATTATCTTATAAAACACTTATTTAAAAGCAGAATTGGTCAATTTTCCAACAATGACAATCATAATAGCTGTAAATCCAATAGAAGGGAGGGTTACAGTAACTTACGATTGATTTCAGTTACCAACATAGGAATTTTTGTTCTAGGGATTAAAGAAAATATATTGAAGTAAATTCACTTGTTCTAATTTTCCTGTTTTACACAGTACATTCCTCAAAATATAATATATGAAAAGAATTCTACACATTCTACTGAATAAAAGATAGGCCCTAACATATACAAAGATATGGCCACTACATATAAAATCCATTAGGATAGGTAATTGATGCTTCAATTAGCTTGAGGATCTTGCTGAAAATACGGAAATTTATGTAGATTAAAAAAGAATCAATAACCAAAAGAGTAAGAGGTCAAATAAAAAAGAAATAAAAAAGTTATATGCAAACTACTACACTAAAGTCCCTCCCCCACCCTCCCTTTTTTTTTTTTTTTTTGCTAACAAGAGCGTCCAAAGCTCTTTGAGCACCAAACATTTTCCCGGAAGTGAGTATTCTCACTGTTCCACACACACCACGTAATTACAAGGACGAATGACCTATTAAAAAAAATTATAATTACCTATCCAAAAAAAGGGCAAATCCCTTGGGAATGGCCCAAGAGACTAATTGGTGGTTTTGAACCCAGGACATTTGTTTTGTCATATCAACTCAAAATTTCTTACCATTTGCAAGCAGCAGTAAACCAGTAAGCAAATGTTCTACTATTATTGACAGCCAAAACCAAGTTCAATCCAAGCATTTGATTTTATGTCTTCTAACACCAATTTCATTGCCAATGACTCATGGGTTTCAAGTGTCTCTCCATGGAGATTGCCTGATTTAAACCCCTACAAGGGCTTTCTTTGCAATGGGGAGAAGAAGAAATTTAAGGATTCTAACTGTTAATGTGGGAAACCTTGTGTTGTACCATCATTTCATTCATGTCACTCACCTCTCCTTGATGTAACGGCACAAATTTTAACAATTATCATATTCTCATTATTACTTCCAACAATTTTTTTGAGACTTACCCTACCCTTCCCTGGCAAAAGAAAACTATCTTTTAAGGACATTGACATTACCATTTTATCAAACATGAAATGTTTTAGTAGCAGTTAGAATAATACCTAACAGAGAAATGACATGCTGTTTTTTAGCCCCTGCAAAAAGGCAATCCTTGTTAGAACTAACATTTGTTCATTTTATATCTGCTCAATAAATTAGGTAGGAAGCTTACAAAGTGGAGAGATAACAAAGTGAGATTTGGTACTACATAACAACATAATTACTTAAGAATTGAAGATGAAGTGATACCCATCTTCATTGGCTTGGTGAAGACATCTCTATCAGTGATAATTAAGTTCAAAACAACAATACCTTTAGAGATGCTGGTAATCTATTTATTAATGTAGAAGATTATCTAACCTCTACATTCAATGTATCACATATAAAGGAAAAAAAAAAAAATTCTATTTATGCTAAATATTGACATGTTATGCAATAAAAGAATTTAGGGAGTGGTGACGTAAAACCTATTTCCCATGTGTCCTGACTAGGTGTTCAGACAAGTACTTTACTCATTTTTTAGTGTCCATGCAATATAGTTAACGTTATAAATACTATCGTCGAGATCATAGTACAATCTCTTCCCATTCAGTGCATGAAAAATATAATCATAAATGCTATTTAACGAATTCATAATCAATTTGACCGACATTGTAACTAATAATTTAGAACACTGATAGCTCCATGATGCCAATTATTAGAAACTAAGATTTAACACTAGTGCCCAAAAAAAGAAATAACAAGATTTCACACGAACCATGCAAGAGTAAAGGGCATACAGAATTATGAAATCCCATCCTCTTGACACAAATTTTAAGGGACTAAGTCCACGTGGCAAGTATCTCTTCACAAAGAGTCAATGCAAATCTCTTTAAAGGGACTATTCAAAAAGTTTCTACCTTTTGTTTGGAGTGTCGGGGAAAACAAGCAATTAATTTACCGAAAGTATACATTATTTATTAAAGAAGTCGGTTTACACGTTGACACCAATTGGTTAAAAATGCTACTCTATCCTATTTTATTATCCCAAAAAGTTATTTTTATTAATTATACCATATCATTTTACAATACACCTTACATCTAAAAACTCTATTATTTTACTTTTTCATTAAAATGTTATTTTTTTAATCTTTCTTTATTATTTTTTTCACATCATCACTTTTTTTGCTAAGGGGTGGAATAAAATATATATATATATATATATATATTTTTTTTAGCATAGTTCTACAGTACAATTCTAAGTTTAGAATTGTACTGTAGCACTATTGCAAAAATTTTTGCAATAGTGAGATATACCATTTTTTGATACAAATATTTTTTTACTATGAAATGTCAAAAAGGCCTTAGATATGGCATTAACATTCTTCAATGCTAATGCTCTTACAGAAACATTCATAACCAGATCGTCCTTCAAAAGTACCACCAAGAACCAAATACTGTGTTCAATTAGTCTACAACAGAATTACCCTCTTGCAAGCTAAAAACTTTGCTGTAGTCTTTAACAAACAAATTACAAGCTAATTTATTCATACACAGTATTCCCAGCTTATTTAGAATCATAAATAAAAGACTATTGTAGCTTCTCCAGATAACTGAAAGGTTTTGTTATGACTTTAGAAAATCCATCGCTATCATATTATTAAAAAAATCGACAAATTCATACAAAGAATAGTGTAAGAATTGTCTTTAGAAGATATTTCCTAAATATCACCGCAGCTATGGATGCAAGTAGTTTGTGATTGCGTGCATGCACACGTGTCTACATTAACTAGACCTCAAACATTTGTTTGACATAGAAAGCTTTAAGATAAATTATCTCAGGTATAATTAACTGAATTACTGAACTAAATACGAACATAGTGTTTTTTAGGGATTGACATCTCATAATGTCATCATTGTTATTAAGTTGTCACTAGACTCATTGGCAGAAATATTTGGGCGTGTTTGTATAAGCTAATATAAAATGGTGTTTTGAATTTAAAATGAGCGTTTGTAAAAAAGTTATGAAATATCTAACAATTTCAATAGTCCAAACAACTTAATTTCAAGAGATCTACAATTTTCCTAACATCGCTGGCTTTCTTTGCCCATGTTTAGAATCCATACATGTAGTAGCCTCTAGCCCTCTACAACTATTAAATTTAGGGAGTACATGCTGCTAAGAAAACTAGTAAATCCAATTACATATAGTTTCGTACAACTTCGAGTCCAAAAAATTGCTCATTCAATCAGCAAAGTGAGAAGCATTCCAACAATGATGATAGAACAATCAGACAATGAAACATTTTTGTCATCTAGATTCCTAAACACTGATAATTTACTCATGACAGATTTAAATTTTCATAAATTCAACTTTCGAGTAAACTTGACTTAGGTCACTTCTGAAACAGAACAAAGTTACAGGCCACAGCTGTAACAAAGAAGATTTTTTCAAAACCACATCATGAAGTAAAACAAAAGAACACACCTAAAGTTACTTCCATGTGCTACTCTGATTAACTTAAGATTCTTAAACAAACAATTTATGCTTTACACTGTTGCTGGTTCCAGGAACTATGAAGGGAAGGAGAAGAACAAGTAAAAATAAATAAATAAAGACACATTGACTGCTTTTCACTCAAGTGCCTACTTTTAAATTTAAATTAATAGATAAACTGCCTGCTTTATACACAAACTCATGAGTCATAAGTCATACCGACTCTGTTTTGAAAATTTGGAGCCACTCCCACTTTTTGAAATTTCACCACTGCAAATAAAAAAAAAAAAGTAACCCAAATGTTTAATCCTAATAATTCTCTCCATTTTCTTAGCATCCAAACAGCAATATAAGAATACCCAAAAACCAATCAAAAAGCACGACAGGGTGAGTACCAAACACATCTCGTTTGGAAGCTTTTCACTCGATACTCACAAGCAACAACAACCCCTCTCGCTTTCACAACTCGCTAACACACAGTCACCGACTAAGTAAACCCACGTGTTAACATCACAGCCCCACCCATTATAAGATTTTTTTTTTTTTTTTAATCACAGTCGGTCAAATTATATTATCCCTTAAGCGAAGTACAACGTGGCGACGATCCTATCCCCACTAACGTGCGTAGATCCCCCCATTCCCACGTTTCACTGATACTAACATGCACCGTCAATTCTAACATGCACGGAATCTCGTACGGAAGCCCATGAATCCAAGAGAATATGGCTAACTTACGCAGCGAGCACACGTGGAATGTGCTATTGAATAATAAAAGGCAACGAGAAAAATACGGAAAGCCATTCGTAAAGTTTTAAAATTAATTAAAAATAAAAACAAAACAATGTGATAGTCCAATTAAGATTATAACTAAATATTATTTAATTAAACAAAATAAAATAAAAACAGACAATCCCTAAAAACATTTTATAAAAAAAAAAAAAAAAAAAACATTAGCTGTGTCATACAACTATCTTCTTCTTTTCTTGCCTAAATCAGAAACTACTACCCTTACTAAAGTAAGGTATTTACAATCACTGCCATCACTCTGAAAAACACAACCTAACACACACAGGAAAAAAAAGCTTCTACTTCTTTGCCTTCCTCGCCGGAGCTTTCTTCTTTGCCGCCGGAGACTTCACGCTCTTCGGCTTCGGTGCTTTCTTTGCCGGCGCCGCCTTCTTCGACGGAGTTGTTCTTGTTGAAGTCCTCGCCACCTTCGCCTTTGGCTTCGCAACTGGTTTTGCCTTCGCTGCAACCTTCGTCTTTGGCTTTGGCTTCGCAGCCACGGACTTCGCCTTAGGCTTCACAGCCGCTGCGGCTTTTGCCTTTGCCTTTGGCTTTGGCTTTGGCTTGGTTGAAACTTTCTTTGCCTTGGGAGCAACTTTGGTTGCCTTCGGCTTTGCAACGGACTTAGGCTTCGCCGGAGCAGAAACGGTTGAGGACTTCTTCACCGGAGCAGCAGGAGCGAGCTTGAAAGAGTTTTTCACCTTGACGAGCTTTCCAGAAGCGACGAGTTTCTTCAAATGGAAGAGCAAAAGCTTGCGGAAACTCGTCGGCAAGTGCTTGTGCTTTTCCTCGGAGTACTTCGTGATCGCGTACTGGCTTGAACCTGTCTTCTCCTTCAGAGTCACAATCGCCTCCGTAATCATCTGCAAAAAAACCAAAATCAAACACACAAAAATCAGTTTCAGATCTTAAAATTTTGAAAATGAAACAGCTTTCTAGAGAGAGAAAGTTAGGGTTTCTAGAGAGAGAAAGAAAAACCATACATCGAGGAAAGGAGGGTGAGAGGGTGCGGATTTGGGCTTTTTAGGGCCGGACGATTTCCTCGACTCAGTAGTAGCGGCCATGGTGAGTTAACTCGGACGAGTTGAATGGAGATTTAATTCGGAAGCAGAGCAGAGAGGAATTGGAATCGAAGAGAGTGTTTTGGCTTTTGGAGAGAGAAACTTGGATGTGAGATGAAACGGTTAAGGAGAGAGATTAATATAGTGAGAATGTGAAAGAAATGTGAGCGGTGATTGGTGGAATGTAGTGAGACGCGGATTGAGCCAAATTTGAAAGTTTGAATGTGGGCCATTGGATTAGTGGGTTATCTACGGCTTGGGGTGGAAGTTTGGGTGGGGTTTGGATTGAGGATTTTGGGGAATAAAAGTTTTGGGGGTTGAGATGAGTTTTGGGTGTGTTTTTCACTTGATTTGTGAGGGGTTTAATTTGGGTTGTGGGTCATGGATTTTATTGAGGTTTCGATGGTTTTTTAGAGGAGGACGTAAGCTTTGTAATGAGTGTTTATTTGGGTCTTTTGATTTGGAGAATTGGGAGAATTTTGGATTTGAAGGTGAATTGGTCTGAACTAGGGTTTTTGAAGAGTTTGTTTAGGTTTGGATGAATTTTAAGGCAATGCTCGGTGTTAAATTGTGGTTTTTCAATTGTATATGATTGAAGGGTTGTGAAGGAGTTAATTGGTTCAAGAATCATGAAATTTGGACAAATATTGGTACTTGAAATATTAATCAGAATGTCATTTAAGTTGAACATATCAAACCCATGTCCTTATCTCACAATTTAGGGATTATCATTCCTTAGTCAACAATTATCTCCAATTAATCAAATTATTAACCACTTGTTAATGACTAAGGATACTTTTCAAGCATAGTTGATGGTATATAAATAACTTATTCTCCAAGGTAAGGTTGTTTATGATAACAGCCAGATATAATTGAATGTCTTGTATGGTAGTTGTTTTAGTCTATATGCAATTTAAGGAATTGGCATTCTCTACATTGTTGTGTTTTGCGCCATAAACATTAAACGGGAACAAATCTTATCATTCATTCTCCTAGGAGAATCGTATATATATCCAATATTCTTTTTTAGAGAAGTTTCAACTTTCATTCACCATATAAATATATGGCATCCACTTAGGTTATGTCTTGAAACATATTCATGCTTTTTATCAAGCTCATTTGACTAATGTTCATCTATTAGAGGTGTCTAGTTAGATCAACTATCTTGAATCGATTCAGTCGAATAGAATGAATCACAATTATTTATAAATTAATCATTCATAACAAGCACTTACAATAGAGCATAGAAATTCTTGTTCTACTCACTAAATGATGAGAAAAGCATTTTTATATTGCTCCCATCCTAAAAGTTGAAATTTGAAATTTGTTCTTATAACTTTGTCTAAAGGTTGCCGAGAATAATGAAAGTATACCACTAAAAGAAATGATTCTCAAAAGTTGTATTTTTAGATCTTTAATCAATAGCCTATACTTATACAAATGTTTAATTCCCCACCCTTACCAAGAACATGGGTGATTTCCTCAATTCAACCAATTTTTAAAGATTAGATCCATTTTTCAATCATGCTTGGAAAATTATCTTCCAGCCCTTAGTGATAGTTCAATGAAATAAGAATGCTTCCAATTGCATCTACTCAAGATGCAAATTACATTTTTAACTATTGAAGGCTAACTTTAGAAATTAATTTCTTCCTTAGCATCTCTCAATTTTAAGAGGTAATAAAAATTTTAAACTTAAAAATAAATTGTTCATCATAAAATCCCAAAAAGAAAAATGGAAGAATTTTATTATGCCACTGCTATATGAAAATAGTTAGTGAATAATAAGTATTTTTATTTTAAAAAAATATATATATTTTTCTTGTTTGCTCCAACAAAAATTCCACAATAAAATTTTAATTTTTTTTTCTTAAAAAGTCAAAATATTGAAGTTGTATCGCATTTATATAAGTAGACAATTTAATGTATCACTTAGTTTTATTAGAGTGCCATTGTAGGATTTGTTTAATAAACTCAAAAGACACTCATATTGCCTCATATGAGCTAAATTGACTTCACAAAAATAATGGGGATGGGTACTTTAGATAATCCTAAACATATAAGGTTTCTTATCCATCTTTTGTCTGTTCATACTTCCCATAGCATAGTTTGTCATGTTATTTCTCTTAGTGAGAATCATTATTAAAAATCAATTTTTAATCACCTACTTATTGGGAAAAAAATGTTAATCATCTAGCTTCTAAACCTTTTGAAATTATTACTACCTGACACTAAAGGCCACAATTTCTCAATAATAAGTTTTGCACTAACTTTTGGTGCCAACTTTACTAATATCCAATTATTTTTTGAAAGAGTTTCAACTTATGACACCCGCTCCTAATGATAGCTATTTATTATTAAACCAAGACACTAATCGGTTTTTTGGTGTAGTCGGAAATTAAACCCCAAATCTCTTATTCAATCATCATAGCCTTTATTAGTTGAAATAACTGGAACTCACACTAATATCCAATTATTAAAGTGCTCGAACAATTTTATACTTATTGAGTCAAGAGACTTATAACTCAATTGGTACTTTATGATATTTTCAATGGAAACATACATGATTCAAATCCTCCTCCTTTAACCAACAAATTATAAAAAATGAAAAAAAATTATAAATAATGATATTTGTCTATTTCTTGCTCATCTAATGATTTTCATAATCCACAATCTACTATAGGAAAGATAAGAAAAAATTTTGGGGCAAGAAATTCATCATCTTCAAATCTTCCAACATCAACACAACCACGATAAAATGTTTAGACTAATTTAGTTTTATCTAGTTGTCTTGGGGGCATTTGATATTTGGCATGTCTACTTGTAATACAACATGAATCACTTTTATGAATCCATTTAAGTTAGTCAACAGTTGCCTAGGCTTATTGAAGTAATTATTCAATAATTTGGGAGTATGATGACATGAGATTCTTCTTCTCACATAATAGTTGGTTCCACTAATAAAATTTATAATGGAATCCACCATTCATGTGAAGAGAGTCTTAGGTCGATGTACCAAATATTTTCCTACTTATTGTATTCTCCTTCACAAAGATTCTAATTTTACTTGTTTTATCATGGTCACACTCACACATGGGTTATGTTCTAGATTTTGTTCAGGTGTACAAGGCTATACTTTTCTAGGCTTTTTTTTCCCCCCATTTAGCATCATTTTAACATCAATTTTGTTAGTTGGTATATTTTTAAAACATTTTAGCAAACTAACATCTTGAGTTTGTTAGATTCAATTTCAATGAAGAAAATTAAGTCTAATACAATTGATTTATGCTCTAGTAGAGGTTGATGTGTGAAAACTCATTTAGTGTGTAAAACACTTGTGAGTGTTTAGACCCCCAAATTCAAATTTTCCAATACAAGCTTATATTCAAACAATATATATGCGAAATATGAAATATAAACAATACCCAAATTGGCAAAACACTCTAAACCATAATTAATCACAAACACAATAGCAATTAAAAGGAATAGAGTAGGGAAGAAAGAAGCAAATATAAAGATAACACCGAGACATGTTATTGAAGAGGAAACCGAAGAAATTGACGAAAAACCTCACCGCCACCCTCCAAGCGGTAAATGATCCACTAGAAAATCAGTTGGGATACAAGAATAGCAATAGACCCTCCAAGCCTAATCTACTTGATGCAACTAAGCCCTCCAAACTTATTGCTCCAACAAGGTTACGCCGAACTGTGTCTTCTCAGCTTTCTAGATCCCGCAATAAGCTCCATATTGCATCTACCATCCTTGGCATCTTCCAATACTTCCCAAGCTCCAAAAACACTCTCAACACTCTAAATGGGTGTGGGTTGTGTTTGGATACAAATCTCCTCTCAATGGGTATAACAATGGGAGAGGGAAAGAGAAGAGACTACAAATGTTTCTCTCTAAGAATGGGTAGCTCTCTCTCTAATAAGGTGGGTATGTTGTAGAAACCTCTCTTAGGGTTTTTTCTCTCAATAGGCTTCTCACAATTTCTGTGGATAATGAGGGTATATATAGTATGAGTGATGGGCAAATAAGTCACACTAAAAAATCCTCTAACCAGTGAAATTCACGGGTCACTCGCAGGTCCAGCTGGCACAGCTAGCATGTGACTCTTCAACTTCCACAGTTGGCACTTGACTTTTTAGCTTCTAGCATGTGCTCCTCATGTGACTTTTAGCTATCTTGATCAAATCTCCACCATTTAATACTAAACCCATTAAAAATAAATCCCACAAAAACACAAGGAAATAAATTTATATAATTACAACACTTTTTGTCATGGAATAAGCCAACACTAATGTTATAAGAAAAATCATAACTTAACAATGTGGATCTTTTGTACACGTGGACCTCAAGTCTAATACACTCGATTAATGGTTTGGAGAAGAAATATCAAATATTACACATATGGAGAACACGGAGAAGAAGAAAGAAAGAGTTTTTTATAGGTGGGTTTGGTTTTGTCGTGGGTCTCTTCTTCTTCCTCCTCTTCTTTTCCTTCTTTCTTCTTCGTTCTTCTTCTTCGTTTCTCAGATCAATAAAACTAAATCAAGTGCGCGAGACTCGAGTTCTACGTGTATAAAAAATTTCCACATCAACCTTCCAAAGCATCAAACTCGAGTGCATGAGACTTGATTTTGTTCGACGAAGTCAACTCTAACAAACTCGAGATATTAGTTTGCTAAAATGTTTCAAAAACATGTCAATTAACAAAATTGTTGCTAAAATGATGCTAAATGGCAAAACAATCCCTTTTCTACCCTGATAGAGGTTTTGGGTTTGGGCTATAAGATAGTAGTAATACTAATATTAGGCCCACACATTTTTTTTTAAATAATTATAGTCACACAATTTTCACCGAAAAATTCATACCTACCTTCTCCTTTTGTGTTGTTTTGGCCTAAGTGAGGTGCCATATGAGTGAGGGTGTGAGTTTTTTTAGAGAAAAATTTTATGCATGCAACAAGGTTGTTTTTAAAATAGTACATGGAAATAGAGATTAAAAAAAAATGTAGATTCCAATTAACTTAACTACAAACTCAAAGATCAATTGTGGAGGCTAGAAGCGAATTTGGTTAGGTCTGGGAATTACAGGGAGGTAGCTCGCCTCAAATTTGAATTGGTGATTTTATATGACAGGGAAGAGAAGATGTGGCATTAGAGGTCTTGGATTCAATGGTTGCAGAGTCGGGATTAGAACACAAAGTTTTTCCATGGGTCAGCTACTTAACGGAAGAGGAAAATTTTCATAAAGGGTTTGAAGGATGATAATGGTGTTTAGCATGAGAATGAGGAGTTTTTTTCGGGTTTGTTAAATGACTATTACTCTCAGCTATTTTCATCCTCAAATCCTCAAGATTTTGATCGTATTTTGGATGGGGTTGATGAAGTAGTGACTGATGAAATGAGAGAAAATCTGGCCCAATCTTACATAACTGAGGAAGTGGATGCGACTATCAAGGAAATGGCACCACTAAAGGCCCTTGGTCCAAATGGGATGCCACCATTATTTTATCAGACATATTGGACTGATGTTGGAATGGATGTTCATCAAGCTGTCTTGTCAAGTTTAAACTCAGGTGCTATCTTGAAATCTATAAATCATACTGTGTGGGTCCTTTTTGGACAGCACCTAGGCCCAAATAGAAACAAAGACCCTAGGCCCTTTTACTTGTTTTAAGGGATTAGGCTTGGTTCACCGCAGCTAAATGGGCTAATTACGAACCAGGTGGTGCATAGATCAGGAATCCTACAACACATACATGCTAGCAAACAAGAAATATATGCATTGAATAGCAAGAAAACAATAAAGGGGCAATGTGATAGAGAAAGACACAAAGTAAACTTTAGGATTCCTTAAGATAATGTGAAATATTTTATTAATTTTCCAATTTTGTAATACATTATGCTCACTAGGACGTATCACAAGGTCCAAATAAGTTCAAAAATCATAGACTTAGATGGCTCTTCAGTCCTTTATGACTTGCAAAGTTTGAATCCCTTTAAATCCAAGTGTGTTCTCTAGTGGTTGTTTGGGGATACCGGGCGGTATTTCCCTCTCTTTTCTCACTTTCTTTGAATTCTAACAGAGTTTTCTCAATAATTCTACTCTAATTCACTGTTACTGAATGCCCTTCACTGTTGGCTGCTTACCTTTTTTATAGTGTCATCCAAGGGTTTTCACGGTACCACTGATTCCCTTCATTTGCTCCCCTGGGTACCAGAACCAATGTTGTGCCAGCAACATTGGTGGCTGATCCCTTTCTTATTTCTCATAATTTTCTTCTTTTGGTGTTTCTTCCTCAAAAGTCTCCTGCTGCCTTTTCGTTCTGGTATGTCATAAAGAGCTGACCTTGGTTTTTTTCTCTTTTCAAGGTTTCTAGTTCCTACCTTTTCAGACTCAGCTTTTGGCTGCCTTTCCCTTTGTTATTTTCTCCAAGTGAGCTAATTCCTTCCTGTCAGGTTGAAAGTTTCCCAGCCACTTCCCCTCATGGTTCCTCTTTTTGGATTTCTCGAGGTACCAACCCTTTATTCATGAGTTGTTGGTTCCCAAGCCTTTTGGTTCCTTTCTACATCATTGGGTGGCTGATAGGGACATATCTATTTTCGTTCCTTGTGTTTCCTGGCACCCCTTTTTGAACTGTCTTAATCCAACTCTGGCTTTGTTGTACGTCCCGAGGATCCCGAGCTCCTAGAAGTCCCTAGGTATTATGGCCCAGTTCTCACCACTGGGCTCCCTAGTGATTTTCCTGACCTTGGCAGACTGCGCTTTTCTTCTTCCCTTCGTTTCATGAGTTTTAAGGCTTACCTATTCGTGGGTTTAGGTTCCTCCTTAAAACTTTAATGGATTTGGGCCTACCATCCTTTTTCTTTATTACGGGCTCAAGTATTTTTTTATGGAGTTCAATTCTTTGTGCCATTTTGGGCCTTGGTGCAACTTCATGACTATTTAGACCTCAACATTTTCATCACTTTGATCCCTAAAGTGAATAACCTAGAAAAAGTTTCTGATTTTCGTCCTATTAGTCTTTGCAATGTGATTTATAAGATTGTGAGTAAAGTGATTGCAAACCATCTTAAGCCCTTGCTTAATTCTATTATTTTAGAAACTCAGAGTGCTTTTACTATTGATAGATTGATTAAAGATAACATCTTAATAGCTTTTGAATCTTTGCATCACAAGAAGACTAACTGTACATGGAAGAAAGGCTTTGTGGCACTTAAGTTGGATATGAGTAAGGCCTATGATAGGGTATAGTGGATTTCCCTTGAAAAAATCCTTTTGAAGTTGGGTTTTCAAGCTCCTTGGGTGGCTTTGATTATGGAGTGTATTACCACTATTTCTTATTCCATTCTTGTAAATAGAGAGCCAAAGGGTATGATTTCCCCCTCTAGGGGTTTGAGGCAAGGCGATCCCTTCTCGCTTTATTTATTTATGTTTTGTACGAAAAGGTTAAATGCTAATTTTAGAAAAGCAGCAATGAAAGGTGACATAGAGGGATTTTCTTTGTGTAGGAATGGGCCGAAAGTTACTCACCTATTTTTTGCAGATGATTGTCTTTTATTTTACAGATCCACCTTAGAGGAATGTCAAAAAATTTAGGAGCTATTGGCCTGTTATGAGGTGGCGTCAGGCCAAATGATAAATAGGAGAAAACCACTCTATTCTTTAGCAAGAACACCGATGAACAAACACAGGAAACTATAAAAGTTTCTCTTAATGTACTAGTAATACAAAATTATGAGAAATATTTGGGTCTTCCTTCGTTTATTGGTAGAGAGAAGAAAGCTTGCTTCACCAATATGAAAGAGCGGATCTGGGCAAGAATGCAAGGGTGGAAAGAGAAGCTTCTATCATAAGCTAGTAAGGAAGTGATGATAAAGGCAGTCATCTAGTCAATTCCTACTTACTCGATGAGTGTATTTGAATTGCCGGTCAATTTGTGTAAGGAAATAGAAACAATGATTCGATAGTTTTGGTGGGGACAAGGTGACTCAAAAAAGATTCACTGGGTTAAATGGAGTTCTTTGTGCTCATCAAAATCTATTGGAGGGATGGGTTTTCGAGATATCCGAAAGTTCAATAATGCCATACTAGCCAAACAGGTGTGGAGATTATTAATTCACCAGAAAGATATGCTTCTCTATAAGGTTTTTAGTGTGAAGTTTTTTCCCAATGGGAGTATTTTTGATGCCCCTATTCATCCAAAGTGCTCTTATGCATGGAGGAGTATATTGCAAGCATGGGAGGTTATAGAGAATGAAGAGCAATTTTTACCCTTGGGAAGCTGATATGGTGAGTAGAATTTAGGTGAGTGAGGCGTGTGATGAGGATTTGCTGGTATGGCCTTTGACTGCGAATGGAAGCTATAGTGTTAGGAGTGCGTATTGCTTCTTAGCTTCAGCAGAGGCAAGCATTACACCAAGCTCTTCCACACCAACAGAGTAGTGGAGCTTATGGAAGAGTATTTGGAAGATTTGGACTCCTAATAAAATCAGACATTTCCTTTAGCGTGCAGTGAAAGATTCATTTCCAACAAAACAAAATCTAAGAGCTCAACATATTCCGATAGATGAGACATGCAATCTGTGTGATGATCATTAAGAAACTCTGCTACATAGCCACTGGTTGTGTGATCATGCATAGTTTGTTTGGAAGTCAGACCCGGGTTTCGCTCCTTTGTATCATAAACAATATAGGGAGTTTGAGCATTTGGTGGAAGAGGTGATGCACAGGGGCTTAGCTTATTGGGTTGCACTTTTCTCCACCATAGCTTGGTGCTTGTGGCAGCGCCAGAATAGGCTCAGAGAGAACCAACCAACTTGGCAGCTTCATGATCTAGGGAATCGTGCTAAGGAGCTAGTCTCGGAGCATCTCAATGTGAAGAAACAGCCTACTTGGGGTGTAACTCGGCCTGTTAGGGTTTGTTGGACTCCTCCAATGGAGTAGAATTATAAAGGTAACTTTGATGCTGCATTTTTTGATGCTTCGAGTTGTGTAGGTATTGAAGTTGTCTTTCAAGATCACACTAGAAATATTATCACTGCTTTGAGTCCGTTGGTTCAATCTGTGGAGTTGGTGGAGGCTTTGGTGGCAAGACATGCAGTAGTGTTTGCGAAGGAGCTGAGTTTGTTCAATGTGGAAATAGAGGGAGACTGCTCACGAGTGATTAAAGCCTTGACCGATTCGAGAAGATGCAACACTTTATTTGGTCATGTGATAGATGAGAGTCGAAGCTTAGGCGCTACTCTTCAGTATTGTAAGTTCCAGCATGTTCGAACGAAAGGAAATAGATTAGCTTACACCTTAGCTAGAAGAGCAGTTTTATCTGCAGACACAAATGTATGGGTAGAATCTCTACCTAGTGATTTGGATATTTTTTTCCAATCAGATTTAGTTTAATAAAATTTACTTACTTTTATCTTTAAAAAAAAAAAAAAAAAAAAAACTACAAAAATTTCTTATCGCTGAAAAGAACTCGAGTTTAAACCCTGCTTACACCAATATTTAATTATTATTTTGGTTTGATGATAAAATACAATCATTATAGAGCAGATAACATCAGTTCAAGTCTATTATATTTATAATTTTAAAAAAAATGAAAACAAATTTGTTAATTATTACTTTGGCCCTTATGCTCATATGATATCTCCATAAATCCTTAATAATCTCATCATCCTACTTGAACCACACATTTTGTTCCTTGAATATATAGAGAAGAGTCAAGATTCAATAGTTCATGGTCGAGAGCATAATTTAGATAATAATAGTAAAAAACTTTTTGACCATTTGCACAAAAAATTAGGAGAATTTTACTCTCTCTCTCTCTCTCTCTCTCTCTCTCTCTCTCTCTCTCTCTCTCTCTCTATATATATATATATAATTTGATTCAAGTTACGCTTAGTGTAATTTTAAGTAATGTTACATCACTCAATATTTTTTAATTGGATGCGAATTTTGACAAATCCACCGTTAAATTACATTATCTTCATATATTTTTCATGCTTGCAAAATTTCAAGGTGATCAAAAATTAATAGTTATGTCATCAATCAATTGTTTAAATTCAATTTTTTGTAGTTTAAAATAATATATAAAAGATAAGTTTATGGATCGAATGATAAATAACATTCAATTGACATAAAAATTGGCATGAATGTTAAGAACATATAGAACATGTAATTTAACAGTGAGATTTTCAAAATATGAATTTTATAACAAGTTATTAGGTGGTGTAATATTACTTAAAGTTACATCAGGCATAATTTATACTCAACCTATATATATATATATATATATATATATATAGGTGGAGTTACACTTGATGTAACTTCATAAGTGTTACACTTTTTTTAAACTATTGATTTTTATTAGATCTAATGGTTAAAAAAGACTAGGGCCATGTCATTAAGTCATTAAATTGTTTTCTAAAAATAAACAAAAAGTCATTAAATTCTCTTTTAAAAATAGGATTTGGCTTACCTCTAGTATTTTTTTTAACTGGACATGTCCTTTTGTTTTAAATATACAATAATAAGTGGTAGTGAATTTTAATCTCCACATTTTATTTAGTTAGTGGATGACGTGGCAATATCTCATTAAAAACAAAATGAGATTCCAGTTAAAAAAGTATTGGAGGTAAGTCAGACTTCCATAAATAAACAAAAAGTCATTAAACTCTCTCTCTCTCTGTCTCATCTGCCCAGACCTCCATGAACTCCATCAATGGACGCCCATAACTCAGTCCCAAATAGAAGCTCTTCCTCCCATAACCCAAACTTAAAAAGGTGTTCCAAGGTTTCATATATACATTGTAATGGTGTTCCTGTGAGAACTAGATAACACCTTAACCTTTTCAGCCTAAAAACCCGAACACTAGCATCTAATTCCTTGTTGTTTCTTAAATATACTCTAATTTTCCTACCAAGTGGCGTTTATTGAAGACCTAGAAGAGCATGGAAAGGAACAGTATCAATTTCTTGAAGGCAACCGGTCTATAAATATGAAGGAAGGAATTTAGACAAACAAGATGGTCCACAAATACAATGGTTATAAACATCATGATGAAGAGGCTAATTACGTTCTAACTAGTTACATATACAATGATTATTCAGAATCATTTGGCAAAAATTTGAAGGCTAATTGTTTATTTGGCGAACCTCCTAATCGATTACAACATTGAAAAAGACTAGGAAAAGTAGAGTAAATTTAAGAAATTAAAAAAGCCAATTGGAATGTTTTTTTTTTTTGTTTTTTTATTTGGATTATAGGAGGGGCTTCTATTTGGGACTGATTCATGTGTGTCCATTGGAGGAGTTCATGGGGTCCAGGCAGATGAGAGAGAGAGAAAAGAGAACGGTGGAGGGAGAAAGAATTTAATGACTTTTTATTTATTTTTAAAAGAGAATTTAATGACTTAATGACATGATGCTAGTCGACCATTAGATCTAATGGAAATCAATAATTTAAAAAATGTGTAGGTGTAACTTGAACCCATCTCTCTCTCTCTCTCTCTCTCTCTCTCTCTCTCTCTCTCTCTCTCTCTCTCTCTCTCTCTCTATATATATATATATATATATGTATGTATGTATGTATGTATAGAGTTTGAATTTGGTAAGGATGGAGTATAAAACTCATGTTTTACACCATTCGATAAGAGATTGACACATCAGCTTTTTACATAAAACTCAATAGATTCTACCACACATAATAATATCTCAATAAACTCAAAGTTAAGTTGGATTTTCAAATAGGTATTAAAATTGATTGAGTGTGGTTGTGTCTATTCTTTAATATGTAATATGATGATGTGACATGTTGAGATTAGAGGGGTAAAAATTGAGTTTTATACCACATCTTTATAGAATTTAATCTCATATATATATACACAAACTACTATTTAAAGGGCTTCTCTTGTTTGGACCAGATTTTTTTTTTTTTTGGTTCCAAAATACCCCTACAGTCTACGTCTAAGTAGGGGCAAAACTTGATAAATATGTTTCTTTAACTTCCACGTAAAGCACTATTTACAAAATAGGACCATACTCCTAGTACACTCACGTTGGTTTTTAAACTCAAATTGCCTCTTCTTTAGTTCTCCAATTCTGTGTTAATTTTCATTTCACCATTATCATCATTGTTAAGAAACTCTCACTCTCACCCACCTCTTTACTTCAGATTTCACTACAAACAACAACAACAGATAGATTTGAGGTAAGCTTTTTCTCAGATCAAATCTCAACCCCCCTCTCTCTCTCTCTCTCTCTCTCTCTCTCTCTCTCTCTCTCTCTCTCTCTCTCTCTCTCTTTTATTTCTACATTTCTCACTTCAATTTCTCTCCATTAAAAAATGTTTCGTTTTTTATGACTTTTGACGAATGTGTAGGCTTTGAGGTCAATACTATTATGTATTTAATTTTTATGAAATTATATATTCACGCAATGTCAATTAAACAATAATAATGTTTGTATAAGAAAGGCGTTAGGAACTTAGTTTCACTTGGTCTTTGGGTTCCTATGTAGTATTGTGTGACTCTCCTTTGTTGTTATATATTTTCATTTAGTTTGATTTAGGTTCATTAACCAAGTCAGTCATAAACAGAAGCTCAGTTAGAGTGAGATTTCGTCAAACTTAGATCTAAGACTCCATTTTAAAAAAAAATTGTTAGTAATTGAATTATTATCAATTATTCATTCTATGTTTTTTTTGTACATGTTGTGAATTTGAATTTCATATCTGAGATTGATGGTGCATAGATCTCTTAAATATGTGGTTTTTTTTTTTAAGCCTTTTGAGTTATAGTTTAGTCGTCATTGAATTCTATGGAGTTATAGTTTAGTCGTCATTGAATTCTATTAAGTTGTCATTGATATTCTTTTGGAGTAATAGTTCAGTGTGTAAAATAGCCCTTATATTTCAACCTTACTTTTAATTTCTTTCACATATTTCTTCAAGAAATGTGCACTGGGGTGTCTATCTTCAAGATTTTAGTATCTAAACTTCAAAGAACATGCAGGCATTGGAGTGTTGATCTTCAAGATTTTTGTGTGCTTTGTCCTCCAACTCCATTGGACTATTTGGACTTTAGACTTGAAGTGTAGTCAACGACAAAAATGTAAGTATCTTTCATGACCTCTATTTAGAATGCTTCATGCATGTTGGGTTATTGTATCATGTTTGCTTTTATAAGTTCCCATTTAGTATTTTCTTTCCTCTATTTGATTATATTTGGTTTCTGTAGTTTGTTATCATTATCCTTTCCATATCATTATCTTATCTTAAAAAATAAAAAAAACGCTCACGTTTTCTTATATTTCTGTTATATTTTCACGTTTCTTATATTCCTTTTTTTTATGACCATGTTTCTTATATTCATGTGTTTTGTTCAAATATGAGTTCTTATATATGAGTTCTCTAACGTACGAGTTCTGGGGTATGAAAAAGAGGGTTAGTGTTCTCTAATTTCATATTTGTAGCATTGTTTGTGGATCTAGAACTTATTTTGCTTGTTGTGAATCATTAATGCTTTAAAATTTTGAGTTCTATTTTGTGAACTTATATTTTCACGTTTTAAAATATGAGGTCTCATCACATGCACGTGGTTTTCTTGTATTCACGTTTTCATATATGAGTTCTATTTGAACTCAAAATAGTTTTTTAAAAACTCAAATTGATATATATATTTTTAAATTTAGTTGAATGTTAACTTAGAGTTCAAAAAAAAAAAAAAAATATATATATATATATATATATATTATTTTATCGTGATTTAGAGTCTAAAAGGGGAAAAAAAAAAAACTTTTAACTCCCACGTAAAATATTGCCTACAAAACAGGACCACACACTGTTATCATTATCATTTCCATATCATTATCTTATATTATATTATCTTTTCTTTTCTTTTATTTGGTCAGTTTGATGGGTGTTTAATATTTTCTCTAATTAATGATTATTTTTTAAAGAGTGGGAATGATATATATTGATTTGTCTTTTTTTTTTCTTTTTCTTTTGTGGTTATCGTGTTTGACTCATTATTTTAGTGTATGTGTTTTAAGTGGTGCTCTCTCTTTCTCCTTTTTTTTTTTGTCTGTTGTTTTTCTTACATTTAAGCCTTACTCTTTTTTCTTTTTTCTTTTTTGTATTTTTTTTAGGGTAACATATCAACAATTTTGTTAGATTGCATAATAAACACATTGGATGAATTTGGGTGAGCAAAGTGGTAGTCAATCTATCAAGTAATTGTTAAAGACCATTTTTTGTAAATATCCTACCTATACATGCCTATATTTATTAATTTGTGTAACACTACATTTTCAATTAATTGAAATTGTTATGCTTAGCTTCATTTTTCTCAATCACATCTCATCCATATGAAATTTAATATTGTCCTTTGTTATGCCATTCATTGCACATTTATTTAGAAAAAGAGAATACATTTCTTTTTAAAAATTGAAGGAATGGTAATGTTGACAACACTTCTTAGTGTTATTTTTTTTTTTAAGTGCCTATCTTTTACATTGTGAGAGTCTATAGCATTTGAAATTTTTGTTATGGTTATGGATGTGTAATAACTAGCTACCTTTTAGGACTAAGTGGCTGCCTTGTATGATTTAAAAAAAAAATGATAACTCCCATTTAAAAGAAATGATAATTGTGACACTTTATGACCAATATATCTTCTTTTGTCATTACAAAGTTCACAATCCAAAAGGAATAATTTCCATTCATTAAAATTTTGGCCTTGGGTTCAAAAAAATTACATCGCTTAACATTAAACCTAGAGAATAGGTGGACTTCTCAAATGGTATTCTTGGTGTTTTAAGAAATTAATACTATTCAAATTATCTTTTACTTCAATTGAGCCTTAATCCTATTTCCAGCTTTGTTAAAATTAAATCTGAGGGTGTGACCAAAACTCAAAATTAGCTGCCAATCAATTTTAATCCAAACTAACAATTAAATAAATTGCTAGACAAATTAAATCAAACAAAAAACTATATACACAATGAAAAATACACAAATGCATATATCCAAAACCAAGGTACTACACAAATGTATTCAAAAGCTAATAACCTTTACATATTCAAGGTGTTTTAAAAAATTTAATACAAATTTAATAATTTATTTTTTTAGTTATTGTTATGGATTTTTTTACTAAGTGGCTATCTTTTAAGATTACTAGTCTCTGAGCACGCGCAAGAGCAAGTGCTTAGAGGCTCTTCTATTTTTTTTTTGGTAAAGGTTAATAATTTGTATTCATTATAATTTGAGATTGCTACATTTTCTAATCATAAAATACCTACGGGTGTGATAAAAAAAATACCTAGAGGTGTGATTAGTGTTATGGGTTTGTGGATATAAAATATTTTTTTCATCACACCCCTAGGTATTTTATAATTAAAAAATGCAGTAATCATAAATTATAATGAATACAAAATATTAACCTTTAACAAAAAAGAAAAAAAGAAAAAAAAGAAGAAGGGCCTCTTATGTGTGTGTTCAGAGGCTAGTATATATATATATAAAGGTTGTACTCAATACACAAATCTCCCACTTTTACTAGGTTTAGGAGAGATCATGATTAATAAAAAAAGTATGCATAAAAGTATGCATCATAGAGTAACCCATAAAAACTTTACAAATCGGCATAACAATAAATGTGATTGGTACCATTTCAAAACATAATAATATATATATATATTTTTTAAATTTTGTATTTAAAAGTTAACATCAATTTATAATATTTCCAACATCATTAAATAAAAAGTAAAAAGATAGAAATTATGGTTTTGGAATGCCACATTTTGGCATGCATTTTAATATTAGACCATTTAGTGATTGAGTAGTGTTACATGTATTACAAGTTTTATTACATTGATCTTACAAATTAATGTATCAACAATTAGAAAAAAGGCAATTCAAAAGTAAGTGATAAGATGGTTGAAATCCATTAATCACATTCATTGTCACATCAATTTGTAAATTTCATATAGTAATATCTATAGAAAGTTGTTTGATTGCTATTCCTATTTAAGCATTATATCACTATATATCGTAGCTACTATTTTACAGAACATAATGTATATATACCCTTTGGAATATAAAAAAGGGCATTGATAGTGGATGACAAAGCCCGCAAGCATTATATCACTATCGTAGTTACTAATTTACAGAACAGAATGTATATATACCCTTTGGAGTAAAAAAAAAAAAGGCATTGATAGTGGATGACAAAGCTCGCAAGTAATTGATGACAAAAACATAGAGATTAGAGACACAGGTATTGATCCTTGTTCCCTTTTAAAAGGTAAAGAATATTTTACCATTTAAGCTACACCCCCTTAAAGATTAAAAGTGTTAAAAAAAAAAAAAAAAACAGTATATAACTGTGGGAGGAACGAATCTTTCCCCAATCAGGTATTGTTCGCTTTGGGAATGGGCCGAGGAGGCCAATGCCACTTGCACGAATTTGCTCAATCCCACATTGGGGAGAGACGCCTCCCACCCACAACTTATAAGCATGAGCTCACAAGTGGGGTGTACCCATCAAGTAGAAGGAGACCGATGCCACCCTCACGAATTTGTTCAAGCCCACATTAGGGAGAGACGCCTCCCACCTGCAACTTATAAGCATAAACTCACAAGTGGGGTGTACCCAAGATTGCTTTGGGAATGGACTGAGAAGACCGATGCCACCCGCACGAATTTGCTCAGGCCTTGGAGGACTAAGAAGATATATGAAAAAATATATCAAGAATAAAAGGCTCCAACATAAAATATGCACATCTACCACACACACACGCATATATATATATATATATATATATATATATATATATTTTAATTTCTCATATTGAATGACATGTAGAATTTATATCCAAATTTAAACTATGACCATCAAGAATGCAATGATTTTTTACGAGGCTTGATAGAAATTTTCAATTTTAAGAAAAATGCCTAGCATTTTGTTGGAAGTTGTTGGGTGGGGGCCTAGTGGGCCGAGTCTTGCATCTTGCTAGAGGCGGATGCTAGGTTGGGCCGAGTCTCAATTGACCCGTTAGCACTGGGTCGCCATTTGATGGGGTGGGATTGTTGGGTGGAGGCCTATTGGGCTTGAAACTTGCAACCTCCCCCATTCAAGTAAAAGAACCGCAAACAACATAAATACTCATAAATAACAAAATTTTTTCCAAATAAACCTTTTACAATGTACCCAAATTTGAGAGACACTATATACTGAACAGTTAGTAAGCAAAAACTATAAATCATTGGAATATATTAAGAACCACAAAAATTTTGAAATTCTAAAGAAAGGAAAAGCAAAGTAATTAGATGGCCTTCAATATTGTTAGAAATTTAGAATTATTATTAAATGATTAAATTTACCATTTTTTAATAATTTAAACTTTTGAAATAATTGACAATTTATTTAGTTAGAATTATAATTAAATGATGAAATTCACCATTTACTAATAACTTAAATTTTTGGAACAATTAGTAATTTATTAAGTTAGAATTATAATTGAATGATTAAATTCACCATTTACTAATAATTTAAACTTTTGAAACAATTTATAATTTATTATGGTTTCAGAACATGCTATACTCCCCTTCCATCCCCTCAACAACCAAGACGGTCCACCAAATCTGTACAGGCTGGATCAACACCTCACCAAATCTGTAGTACATTGTGAATATAATTCAAAGTTTTCACTGACATGTCCAAACTCATAACTCATGAGTTGTGAAAACCACGTTTTTACCGACAACATGATAAACTCATGCTCTGTGAATTTCTACATTTTCACCTAACTCATTAACCTTTTGTCTTATAATATTCTCTTTCTCCACTCCCCATTTCCCCCTCTACCTTAACCAAAAATATTGCCAATCCATTTTTTCCACGAATTGGTTTACTATTAAAGTGCACTCGACCATGTCCAGACCACCAAGCTGTAGGCAGCATCGATCGATGGACTTGGCAAACAGTTCCGAGCCAAGAGCATGGCAGCGAGTCAAAGGAGATTTACAATATCCAATTATACTGGCTTTTGGGATGGGATGTTTCTGAAAAATTATTTTGATATTATTTTAATCCTCAACTTTTACATCATGCACAATTTGAAACAAATTGGTTTGATGTGTGTGAAAATAGTAGTTGCTATTTGGTGGATGGGAAAATTATAATTTGATAATTGAGATTGCATGTGGTCAAAGGGATCAGGTGTTAAACTGTGTACGAGACAAGGATGCAAGGGACCTGCCTAAGCTACAAGTAGTTTAGAATAGTAGTGCTTAAGCTACAAGTAGTTTGTATATGGCATTAGTTGGATTCTGTTTTGACACTTGTCAATTTTGTATTATCTAGAATAGAAGTTAGTTAGAGCTGTTAGTGTTTCCCGCCTCTGATCCTATTATATAAAGGGCAGAGCTTAGATATTTATTAATACAAGTTAATACAATTCTCTCATCTCTCTCGTGGTTTGCTTGGTTTCCTCATTGATGAAGATTGTATGAGAGCTTGAATTTTAACATCGAGCTTCTTTAACAATATATCAAGCTCTTTTAAACAAAAAGGAAAAGTCAAAAAAAAAAAATGGAAAAATTGTGACTTAGAACATTTCTTTAAATTGTAAAACATTATATATTTGGGTGTTTTTTTCTTTCAATATGACAAAAATTTTGAAACTACCACGGAATGGAATTAAAAGAGATCCTTATTATCATTGGAGTTTTGTTTCAAGGGGTTGGGTTTTACTTTTTGTTGTGTCACAAACAAGTTAGCAATGTTAAGCTATCTGGGGTTTGGAGAAGTGAATTTTGCATTTATTCATGATTCTCATGCTTCCAGATTAATTAAATTTCATATAACTTTTAATTTCTTACTACTTATATTTACAATGTGATTGTTCAACATTTGGTTGATTTCAAAAGTTTATCTCATTATTTTAATCACACATATTTCAAATGGGGCATTATTTATTTTGTAGATTTGGTACCATATGTGCGGTAGGGTACTTTCATTGCTTTTTCACGGTGATTAGGGAAGCAATTCAAATATTTGTGAAAGGGTGGAGCAATTCAAACATCAATAGATGACAAAGTTATAGATTTAGTATATGTACTTGCCTCTAGCATATTTCATGGTTTGCCTGTAAATGCTTTTTTTTTTTTTTTTTTTGAAAATAAAATGTCATTCAATCATCAACAAGAAAAGGAATTACAATAGAGAAGAGCAAAAGAAGCTCGAAAGCGAGTAGAGCTTATGCGGGGTCTGGGGAAAGCAGGGAGTGGGGCAGTGGGGGTGTGGTTCCTTTCTAGACCTGAGCAACACCAGCAAATTTAGCAAGCTGGGCGAGCTCATGGGCTGCTTTGTTGTGATCCCATTTCAAATGATGGAGGCTCTAGCTACTAAAATAGAGGAGAGAGCTTTGGATTCTGTTGAAGATGTGGCCAAGAGGTCCACCTGTTTTCTTTGCAATAATAGATTGCACAGTAGAGAGGGAGTCCGACTCAATAATGACGCGGGGGGATGTTCATCTCATGAGCAAGAATGATGTCATTTTCCAGGGCAATGGCTTCAACTGTATTAGGCGGGTAGTGGGCTAGCAAGGGTTTGTTCAGCGTCGCAATGATATGTCGACTTGAGTCACAAATAATTACTCCAATGTTGGAGATTGTACCATCAGGATTGGTTGCACCATCCACATTTACTTTATGGAAACCAAGTGAGGGGAGAAACCAATGAGAGACTCGGCAACCTTGCTGTTGAATTGTAGGTGACAGAGCACCTTTGCAGTCCTTAGCAAGCCTCAGGGCAGAGTCCCATATTTGATCAGGGGGGAGGGAGGTGGATTCATACACTACCTGATTTCGATTGAACCAATTATACCAAGTAGTAACAAAGAGTGTCTTAAGGTCTTGGGAAGTGCCATTACTGATGACTTGAAGAGCCACGTCTGTTACATCCACTAGTCTGTCTTTTAAGATGGCAGGCTTGCCCAACCAGTAACTCCACACCAGCTTAGGAATGTTGCAAGAAAATAGGGCGTGCGAAGTGTTTTCATTGCATTGATCACATATAGGACATCTGCCATTTGTGTTGACCCCTCTGGCCCTTAGATTCTACATTGTAGGTGGTGAGTTCATGCATGCTCGCCAAGCAAATATTCTAATCTTTGCGGGAAGGTTGAGATGCCACACCTTCTTCCATAGTGGGGTTCGAGGGTCACCAGTTGAGCTTTCACCCTCATGGTTTGTCTCAACAATTGGAAGGCAACATAGTATGCACTCTTTACCAAGAACTCCCCTCTCTTGTTTCCCGTTCCGTTCATATTAGCTTGTCATCTGGGAGGGAGTGGCTAAGGGGGATGCTAAGGATGGTGTCAGCTTCCAAGGGGAGGAAGGTTCTTTTTACAAGGTCGGCTTTCCAGCACTTTGTGTCTTGGTCAATGAGGGCAAAGACCATGGTGAAGTCACCAATGATGTAGGGTGGGCTGATTGCTTTGTATGTTATGGGTGTTGGGTGTCATTTGTTCTCCCAAATGTGGATCGTTTTGCCATTACCAATCCGCCACCTTATGCCTTTACGAATCACTTCAAGGCTGCTGTGGATACTACACTATGCATACAATGGATTGCAACCCAATTGGGCATTGAGGACATCTGAAAATGGAAAATATCTTGCCTTGTACATTCTTAAGAGTAGTGAGTCCGGTGTGAAAGTGAGGAGTCTCCAAGCTTGTTTGGCTAGCATGGCCAAATTGAAAGCTTGAAGGTTTTGGAACACCATTCTCCCATGGAGCTTGGATTTGCACATTTTTTTCCAAGCAACCCAAGCAATTTTTTGCTTTTGATGACGCTGCCCCCACCAAAAATTACACATCATGCTTTCGAGATCATCACATAAGCCTTTTGGAAGAAGAAAATAGCTCATTGTGTATGTGGAAATAGCTTGAGCAACTGTCTTTATAAGGATTTCTTTACCACCCATAGAGAGCATTTTTTCTTTCCATCTCGAGAGCTTCCTTCCCACTTTCTCTTTTATTTCCGCAAAGATCTCATTTTTGGACTTACCAATAATGGAAGGAAGGCCAAAATACTTGGAGTGCCTGGAGTCTTGCATTGGGCCAAGAATGTCCAGAACCACATCCTTTGTTTCTTGGGTTGTGTTGAGGTTGAAAATGACGGATGATTTATCTGTGTTTATTTTTTGACTTGATGTGGCTTCGTGTCTAGTGAGGATCTCGGTTAGCTTGTGGCATTCCTAACTGCTTGCCCTGTAGAATAGCAAATTGTCATCAACGAAGAACATACGACTCACTTGGGGACACCCTCGACTGATGGAAATGCCATTTAGCTCCCTGTTTCGAAAAGCCTGATTAATAAGGGAGGAGAGACCCTTAGCACAGAGGATGAAGAGATAAAGGGAGAGAGGGTCCCCTTGCCTTAAGCCTCTTGTGGGAGTTATGCATTCGTAAGCTATACCATTAATGAGGATAGAGTGCGAAACCTAGTAATGTAGTGCATGATTAGGCTAATCCACTGCTCATGAAACCCAAGCTTTTCCATTATAGCTTCAATGAAACCCCATTCAACACGGTCAAAAGCTTTGCTCATATCTAGTTTTATGGCCATGAAACTCTCCTTCCCTTCTTGCTTGTTGTTGAGGTAGTGTATGATTTCAAATCCTACCAGGATGTTGTCGGTGATGAGACATTTAAAGAGGAAAGCACTTTGGTTCTCTGTGATAATCTGGGAGAGAACAACCTTGAGCCTGTTGGAAAGGACTTTTGCAATGATTTTATAAGCGACATTGCTTAGGCTGATCGACCTGAACTCTGTCATTTTGGTGGGAGATTTTTTCTTCAAAACAAGAGTAATGTTGGTTTTATTGATCTTAGCAATAGGCATATTAGAGTTAAGAACATTGAGAGCCATATTAGTAACACTATTGCCAACAATATCTCAGTATTTATGAAAGAAAATTGCTGACATACCATTGGGCCCAAGGGCCTTGGTTGGGTGCATTGCTTGAGGGCAGTAAGGATTTCATCCTTAGAGAACTCCTTGATCAGCTCCATGTTCATCTCATTGGTTACTCGAGATGGGATTGCTCCTGTTACATTATCAAAGCTGGCAAGTTAGGAAGAGGTATAGATTTTCTTGAAGTATTGGACAACAACTCCTACAATGGTGTCATTTGTATCGCACCAGTTCCCATTTTCATCCCAGATTCCCAAGATAGTGTTCTTTTTCTTTCTTTCAGATGCCCGAAAGTGGAAAAATTTTGTATTGCGATCCCCCTCCTTAAGCCATTGGACTCTTGATCTTTGGTTTCAAAAAATCTCTTCACTGTCTGGTAGATCATTGAGGTCCTTGCTTAGGCTATTTATTTCAGCTCCATGACTACCATTAGTATCTTGAAGAAAAGGAATGGAGGGCTTTCCTTTTAGTTTGTATCTGTTTTGGGATATGACCAAAGACTGAATGGCTTTAACTTGAGAGATCCACTGCACAATGCCTGAGACTAAGAGCAAGACCCCCAGGAGTGTTTGTGTCAAGGTAGGCATTCCAAGCATTTTGAATAATGTCTTTGCACTCCTCCTTATGTGTCCACATTGCCTCAAAGTGAAAGCGGTGCTTTTAGGAGGGCTGAGCAGTCACCTTATCTGAGATAAGAAGGGCGCAGTGATCAGAGGTGGTGTCAATAAAGTGGTGGACCCTTATATTTTGGAAATGGTACCTCCAATCATTTGTGGCCAGAGCACAATCTAAGCGCATATAGATCGTGTCAGACCCCTCTCTCATGTTACAACATGTGAAATCAGAACCATTATAGCCTAGGTCTCTGAAGTTGCAGGAGTTGATTGCATTCCAGAAGCCGTCCATTTGATGTTGGGACCTTTGAACCCCTCCTTGCTTCTCCCTAATTGAGATGATCTCATTAAAATCCCCTAGGCAGAGCCAAGGGAGCTGATACCGGTGGCTTATGGAGTTAGGAGCTTCCATGAGCCATTTCTTTGATGAGTATCCAAGTGCCCATTAAAACCTGTGACTCTCCATCTGCAAGAGTCTGGTTCAGTGACAATGGCGTTAATGTGATGTGGTTTGTAAGTCATGATGTCAAGATCAGTATCCATTGTCCAAATCATTGCTAGGCCACCACTCTGGCCTTTGCTAGGGACAAACAGACAATTTAGGTAAGACATTGATCTTCTTCTCTTTTCCACTTCTTTTTTATTGAGCTTTGTCTTCGCAAGGAAGACAGTTGTGGGATTCCAACACTGCATAAATTCACATAAAACTCTAACTGTCTGGGGGTTCCCAAGCCCTGGGCAGTTCCATCCAAGGGCAACCATTTAGCTTTTTTTTTTTGGTTGGGTGCTGTTGGATGGGCCGTGCACTAAGGAGATAGCATTAGATTTGCACTTGCACTCTAACTTTGGTCTTAATGGGCTTGTTACTTCTTAGGCTTCATAGTTAGACGACTGTGGTTGGCCCACTTTAGAGCACACATCCCTTTTGTCTTTTTTGGGGTCCTGGGTACTGCTAAAGATCATCTTTTCTTGTTGATCACGAGGATTTTCCTTAGCTTTCTGATTATGTTTCAAATTTCCTGCTCTGTCCCATCCGTCCTGATTTTTCGCTACATGCAAAAGCAAAGTAGTTTGATTTGTTGCTACATTTACCATTAGGACATTCCCCAGCGTTGGATTTTCATAAGAGATATTGTTTCCTCCAAGACCAGTTGACTCAGGTATGCTCAAGTTGTTAGTTGGTGCACGATATCCAACGTCACCGGTCCCCATATTTGCTACGGCCCGGTCCTCACTATTGGTAGTCTAGGTTCTGCTTGGTCCACCTTTTGAGTTCCAACCAACCCTCATCCATTCCCCAAACTATTTTTCGACCTCTTGCCAGTTGGTGGTTTCCAAGCAGTGTTTGACATCGTGACCAATTCTTCCGTATATAAAGCAGATTATTGGAAGCCTCTCGTACTTGAAGGTAACCTAGTGTTTTCCACCCTCTGGACTGGATACATAGCCTCCTCTTCGTAAAGGTCTATTTATTTGGATATCAACTCTAGTACGCATAAATTTGGCTTGGTCAGATTGCCAAAAGCGTTTGTCAACTTCTAAGAAATTACCTATTGTGCCTCCAATGTCTTTGCCTACCTCTTTAGTCATGAACTCAAAGGGAAGGCCCTAAACTTGGACCCAGAAAGGAGTGTGCGTGAACACAATATTTGTAGAAGATAGACCTTTTTTCTAGCGACACAAGAGGAGGAGGTTGTTTTCAAAGTTCCACGGACCACTCTTTTCAACCCATTCCATTTGATATTTGGAACTAAACTTGAACTACAAAATATCATTGCCAACATCGACTATTCTTAGGTCAGATCCTAGCTTCCAGGCTGTTCTGAGAGTGTTCTTAAGGGCATGGGCATTCTGCTGACGGTTTGAGAGCAGTTTTTCGAATAGGCTTAGTGAGCATTCTTCAAGGAGGGTGTCTTGATTGGTGTTTGTGATGTGTATCTCTTCTCCTTCTTCTTTGGTTAACTTGAGGTTTTGGAGTTCATTTAAGATTGTTTCTTCCATGGCAGAAGGGGTGTTGGCTACTGCACATAGAGAGGATCTATGGCTGGCCAAGGAAAACCCTAAAGGAGTGAGGGGAGGGAAGTCTCGTTCAGGCCAAGAGAGAAAAGCTCCTAATAGGGAGCGAAGAAAAAAAAAATGCTGCCTGCAAATGCTTTAACCATTGAAGATAAAGTAATATAATGTTTTAGAAATAGAAAATGTTTTTACCATATGTAAGTGATACTACAAATTTACAAATATTGTAATAGATGGTTAGATTGATAGTGATGTAAGAATTCCAGATTTAAGTTTTGGGTGAAGTGTGAATTCTCTCTCTCTACTTCACTCTCTTTTTCTAAAATCTTTCTCTCTAGAAAATGCTCGTATTAATCTTCTTAGATCATCTTAAATTAACAACATTGTCTAAACCCATCTAAGAAAAGGAATTAAAAATTTAAAACAATAAAACATGGACAATGTTGGAGTGATTTTACTACTCTCATTACAAAAGAACCATACTTTGGTGAAAAAAGGCAAAACAACAGCCATCAATATCCACATAGACTTGAAATGATTCAACTAAATTTTCTTTTAGAACATCAGCCTCATTGCTTAAAGGACAAGCATGAATGCCCATTCTTTTAATTTAACAAATGTATTGGATTTAACCATGATGATCCTGTCAATCAAAGAAAGCATTTGTTTTTAGAATTGAGCTTTGACCAGATATTCTACATTTTACAACGTGGAAGTTTGGTGAAGAACAAAAAAGATTTGGGTCTAACTTGGACCAAATTAACCGTTTAGCTTTGATCACAGTACAGTTACTAGAGTCCCATTTTAGTTTCATTTGGTCTGGTTTTGTTAAACAAGGCCACCAAGCAGTGGTGGCTTCATAAATTTTGTTCAGGGTGTTCATTAAGAAATTTAAATTAAACAAAATTTAATATAAATAAAACTTGAATACACTGACATAAAAAACCAGTCCCAAATATATGAAGTTTTAAAATTTTCTTTTGCAAGTTTTTCATATTTTGAAATTGTTGTATGATAGGTTTATTATTAATACTATTAGCTACATCTTTTTCAATATACACAATAATGTAATCATTAAACTACTAATCTCCCTTTCAATTACCAACATCTTGCCTAAATAAGTAACCATATAAACAAAATGCATCATCTTTGTTTATGATATGATCCAACCAATATTTTGTATTCTTTAAACTAATCAGATTTAAATCAATGCAATATACCACTAATTTCTTTTTTAGGGAAATCATGGCTAAGAGGTTGAGAAGAACATATTTGTAAATATGCTCTTTTTATTTTCTCTCAATCATTAGGATGAAAAGATGAGACATTTTCTCAAAACCGAGGATCTAAAAGAAGGTTATTCAAGTGAATATGAATTTGCTTAGAAGATAAATTTTGCAATAAAAGTGATATCTTATAAGAATTTTGTCCATAGTGCTAACAGAAAAATAAAGGGTAAGCTACAAATTCATTCAACATATTCGACGTAGGCATTAAACCGTTACATTAATCATGTTCAATAAAATATTGAGGTATTATTTTAGTGCATATATGTATATACAAGATGTATCATATAAATCTAATAAACTTAGCCTAAAGACTAAAGTAAGCACTAGCTGACTAGCTATTGGAAAATATGCATTTTTTTATTAAAAAATAACAATTTAAAAATATGTCCTTTGAAAATACAATTTAAAATATCATAATTAAACATTTGTTTTGGTCTTTTAGGCAAATTTGTTTATTTGGACATTTTTTGAGAAATGTTACGTCCATAATATTTTCACAACAAATTCTAGTTGGCAATTGTTATTAGTTCTAATTTACATATCATTAACACTTAGGATTTGTTATGAAAGTATTGAGGACTTGTTGTGAATATAACATTTTTCACAATTTTTTGGTTAATCTTCAATGAACCAAAATTTTGGAGAAGTCAAATTTCATTTTTAATGGACAAATTTTATTTAGGATGTTTAGGATTTTTTTAGGGTGGTCAAGTTTTTTTTTTCTAAGTGGTCAACAACCCATATTAATTTGGAATTTCATTTTTTTTTTTTTTTCCAAGTTGATGGTGGTCCTGTGACAGCCACCCTCAATTATACATGGCGCCGCCAGTGCAACCAAGACTTGATTCAAAAAAAGAAAAAAGAAAAGAAAAGACAACCAAAATTTGGGTCTATGGTGATCTGAATTAACCGGTAAGTTATGATCATGTACAGTACAGTTACCATAGTCCCATTTTAGTTTCATTTGATCTTAGTTTTGCTAATTAGCCTCTTATGTGCTGGTTTAAAAAAAAATTTCCTGACTGAGAAAAAAAGGAAACCAAAAGAAGGCTCTGAGGTATTGTTTAGTCCCTATTTTCAGTTTTCTGGGCATGCATGTTCACGTAGCACTGGTGTTTCATACTAGAGAAAATCATAAGATAAACATGCTCGTTTTTTTTTTTTTTTTTGGTTGATAATTCAGTTATTTTATTGACAAAAAGCATTTTGAAGGAATCCGTTCTAACCTATTATGTGTTGATTCAAAAATCATTTATGTGCATTAAATCACATAACTCTTTAAAGTATTTAAACAAGTTACATGACTTATTAAATAGATCATGTGATTAAAAGCATATGTGGATGGCCATTTGAATTGCCACAATGATTAGAGGAATTTTCCCCCAAATTAGTTTGGAGGTAAACTTTGTCTTATGGTGGAATGCTTTGGCCGCCAACTTTAAATCATCCAAATTAACAAATTTGGCTCTCTTATGTTTTTATATGTTATGGTACTTTTTTTTTTAATGAACTATATGTTATATACTGTTATAGACTTATAGTAGTCACTAGTTACATAAATCGACTTTAAAATCTGTTATGATAACTATTAATAAAGAAACAGTTGATCCCCTTTTCTTATAAACAACAACAACAAAATCTTAGTTCCATATTTTTGGGGTCGTTTATGGTTCCTTGACAGTTTAGTTAAGATCAACCACATGTTTTATTTTCCTCCATTCTATTTTACCTGAAGTCATCCCCTTTTCTTATAAGATATTCTAATATTTTCAGGCCTGCTTACATATTGAACCAACGGAGTTTGCCTCCATCATTCAAGCCCTTTCTCAATTAACATGGTGGAAAGGATTCTGTTATTCTGCAAGGTCTGAAACGGATTGCAACTGGCATGCCTTTTACTAATTTGGAAGAAATTGAGAAATATTTACGAGGTCATGAGTGTGAAAATTAATTTAGATCCAGAAATGGAGGTTCATTGTTCCGTATGCATTCCTGTGTTTATTGTACTATTGTTCTACCAAGTGATTATACCATACAGTGTCAAAAAAAAAAAAAAAAAGTGATTATATCATACATTTTGTATATAGATATACAATTCATTAATCTGTCAAATAAAGTGATAAAATTGGGTGTTCACATACTCGCACATGCAGCAGCTGTTTGACATTAGACCACCTGAATATATTGAATAGCCAGGAAGGATTCAATGGCAGGCGTATCAAAGCTTTAAGATATGTCAAAAATTCAAGATTTCTCAAAAACCTTTTGACATTGACAAAACCTGAATATAGGCTGGAATTTACCAGAAGTTGAGAAGGACAATTGGTTTAGTTTTAGCCATTTTATTTTGGTTGGCAAAGCAACCAGTAAACTCAATAAAAAATAGAGAGAAAACTAAATACTCCAATTTATAATTAACAAACGCTTAAGAAACAGAACCCTGTTTTCTCATTCATCTACAGACTACAATCAAAACAAAATTTCTCTTATCCAAACGCATCACATATTGCAAAAGAATAGAATCCTAATTTTCACTGCCCCTAAATACAAAGACCAAATACCACCAAAAAAAATAAAACACCCTCAAAAGGGCATTAACTTAAATAAGATTCAGACTTCATCCTCATGAAGGAGCATGTTGGGAATACCCTTATTGACAGGGAATCGACGACCGGTCTCAGGACAAACAAGCGCGCCCTCCTCAAGGTGGAGCTCAAGGAGGGCATGGTGGAACTTGTTTAAGAACTCTTCTGATGTGAGCATAGACGAATCATCAACCTCCTCGGGGAGATCGGCATAGCCTATAGTTCTAGCAGCATCAGCAAAGGTCTTCCACTTGGATCTTGGGAAACATGTTGCGGAGGAAGTCAGCGTTGAAGTCCACATGCTTCTCCAACACTTTTTCTACCTCAATTCGAAGAGGAAACCCGTTGCTAACGCCCTTTATGTTCGATGACAACATGTTGTGGGTTAAAAGCCTCATCTCTCTCTCACGGTTTCTCTTTCTCTTAGCAGAGGACAAGGAGAGTGAGTGCTATTTTCACCTATTCTGGATGCTGAAGTCACTGAAAGAACCCATTCAGCCCAAGCAAAAGGTTAAACTGCTAAGTTTTTTTTAAAAATAAAAAAATTAAGGCCAAATCATTCCAGTTTATATCAAAATTATTATTTTAATATCATTTTTTTTTTTCAATTTACCATTGAACGGTAGAGACTAATTCAACACAATATAAAAGATCATAGACTACACTGACTGGCCAACCTACATGCAATTTAAGTCTATAAAACTTACATGCAATTCAAGTCTGTCTATACCTTCTCAAAAAAAATAAAAAATAAAGTCTGTCTATCGAACTTTTGTATGCATGCTAGTTGGGGGAACAAGGAAAACGAAAATCCCAACACAGCAGCCATCTCAACACAGACTGAGCAGACCAAAAAAATTCCCAAATGAAACATGCAATTCAATTTTTTAGTTCTATAAACTATACAAGTAATAATTATCACATACTCCTTATTACACACTCACCATACACACATTGCCGCATGGACTAAAATCGTGTTTTCAAAAACACGATTTCAAAAGGAAGTGTGCAACAGCGTGTAATAAGATTTTCCGAACTATATAGAATTATATACGCCCAAATACTTTCAATAATAAAATCAACCACATGACTTTAAATTTTGTAATCAATTTTAAATTCTGAAAGTTAACAAATTTGTATTCAACCAAATAGAACACAAAGCTAAATCTAAAAGCCAAAAACCAGTAGTCAGTAGAGTAAGCTATTCCGAAATTTTCCTCAAACCCATCAACCATTCAACAAGAAAAAACTAATCCCATCAAGTCCAAATGGTTTTCCTCAACCCCATCTACCTGAAAATTTTTAATTCAAAATCTTTAAACCCTGTAAAGAAACAACAACAACGGCAACAAATAGAGACTTTTGTAGGTTTTTCAACAAAACGGCAGCAACTTCTCATTTTTTTTTTCTTTTCCTTTTATCCCCTCCTTCTCTCTCGTGTAACCCAACATGCAAAAGGCCCAAATCTATAAAATAAATTCGGGGGAAAAGGGTAATGAAGAATGGTTACCTGAGATTTGGAGGAAGACAACGTAGCAAAGAACGGAGGAGGAGGATTGATGGCGAAAATGGCCAACTGGCCTTAAAATCGTAACTATCTAGTTAGTAGGCGCTGTTTAGAAACATATTTTGTTTATAGCATCTCGAGTCTGTAAGACTCGATTTTGGTCTTCAAAATCGAGTCTTTCACACTCGGTTTGTAGCTTGGACCAACTCTGATGTGGCAAAACTGCCACATGGCATTTACATGGAAATCGAGTCTCTAAGACTCGATTTCTAAGCCCTATATATAACACTCAGACCAAACCAAACACCAGAGCATCAGAGGAAAAACCCAGAGAAAAAAAAAAAAAAAGAAAAAAAAAAGAAAACCAGAAACAGAGAGGGAGAGAAGATCGAGATCGGAGACCCAGGCGCACGCGGCATGACCAGAAACTGACCAGCGACCCAGGCGGCCTGGGGCTCGCGCCGGCCAGCGTCGAGCGCGGCCAGGGGCTCGCGCGAGCCCCAGGCCAGCGCGAGACCCTGGCCGCGGGCGACGCTGGCCGGCGCGAGCCCCAGGCCGCGTTGGTGAGGTTTAGCGGTGAGGTTCTCTGTTTCTCTCCCTCTGATCTGATCTGAGTAGCTGTGTGATTCTCTTTCTCTCCCTCTGATCTGATCTGATCTGCGTAGCGGTGAAATTTCTTAAATTTGTTTTGGGTATTTCGAAATGTAGAGACTTAGAATTTTTTTAAAAAAATTTTGGGTAAGACTCGATTTCCAGGTGGACACCCATGTGGACAAAGTGCCATATCAGAACTGGTCTAAGCATAC
This sequence comes from Quercus lobata, assembly GCF_001633185.2. Lineage (NCBI taxonomy): Eukaryota > Viridiplantae > Streptophyta > Magnoliopsida > Fagales > Fagaceae > Quercus > Quercus lobata. The sequence continues at coordinate 87,670,577 of NC_044908.1, forward strand.
AAATCGAGCCTCAAAGACTCGATTTTGAAGCCCAAAATCGAGTCTTTGAGACTCGAGATGCTATAAACAAAATATGTTTCTAAACAGCGCCTACTAACTAGATAGTTACGATTTTAAGGCCAGTTGGCCATTTTCGCCGAAGAGCAGAGAGATGGCTATGTCGTGAAGGGTATTAGGGAGTTTCTTTTTTTGGGGGGGTGGGGTATTAGTTTTTGGGGGTTAGGTATTAGTTTTATTTGAACTGTTGTTGTTGTTGTAAGTTATACATTCATTGCCTGCGCTACTATAAGAATAAGAGGAAGAGGTGCCATTTAGAAAACTTAGTTCTTCTTCTGTTCCTAAATATAAAGCATCACATAATCATTAAAATCATTATTTTTAAGACTCACCGTTTGACAATTGTGTGGTTAATAAAAAAAAAAATAAATAAAAAAAGGAAGAAGGGAAATTACAGATTACCCACCACTCGTGGTTTCATTTTTGACACTTTATCCAGCTGTGCTTCTGTCCATTAACATTACTCTAACACATTTTATACAAAACCCAAAATAGATCAAACACCTCTCTCTCTCTCTCTCTCTCTCTCTCTCTCTCTCTCTCTCTCTCTCTCTCTCTCTCTCTCTCTCTCTCTCTCTCTCTCCCAAAACACACTCCCATCCACGCATACAAATTTTCAGCATTTTAAGATTAGAGAGAGAGAGAGCTCACAGATCACAATAAACACAAAACAAATGTTCCACCATGGGTATGGATTTGGTTTAGAATGAAGAGTGAGGGGGAAAAGGGGCGAATCTTGAGGTCATGGGCTCGATGTAGATCAGAGAAAGCAGAGAGGAGTTAAGAGAGAAATTGTTGGCCATGGAGATCGATGGACGAGAATGGCGGCTCCAAAAGTGTCGTGACCGATCTGCTCCATGATCTCATATTGATCCATGATCTCTCATCTCTCACGCTAAAGTGGAGGAGCATGTATGGGTTTGGGTTTTGGTTTGTAGAGGAGCACAGTTACTTTAGGTCTGAGATTTGAGGTGGAGTGTGACGTGTGGGATGTGATTTGAGTTTTGGGTTTTGGTTGTGGTCAATCTGAGATTTTAGCTTGGTTGCAGTGGATTTCAACTGATGAAAAGTGGCTAGTGTTGGTGAATCTTAAACCTTCGAACGACATGGATTTTTTTTTAGAGTGCAGTGGCTACAATTTATGAACACAAAGAAGAACTAATTTGGGTTTGAATAGCTAGAAACTAGATATAAGTTTTTTTTTTCCTTTTTTTTTTCTTCATTTAATAACAATCACAACAAATCTTTATTTACCCAAAAGAGAGTGAAAAAAGGGAAAAGACTTACAATTTTTATTTGAAAAGAAATGTTGATTTGAGATTTAACCTTTATATATGCACAGGTTGTTTTCTTTCTTTCAGTATCTTTATATTATGCAGAAGTTATGGATATAAGTTTTAGCATTCAACCTCAATTATTTCTTTGTCTTTCGAGGGTCCATTTGGATACAACTTATTTTTGCTGAAACTAAAAACTAAAAACTGAAAACATTGTAGCAAAATAATTTTTAAATATGTGAATAGTACCGTGGGACCCGTGAACAGTGCATGAACAGTGCACTTTATCTCCTGTACAGTAAATTCATGTGATGTTACTATTCATGTGCTAAAAAAAAAAGAAAAAAAACGAAGTTGAAGCTGAAAACGTGAACATGGAATCGCAAACGCGGATCCAAACGCTCACCTAGTCAATGAGAACCCGAACGACACCATAAAAAAGTAGACCTTGTGTTGTTATTGGCTTATTGCTTGACATTAAGACAGAGAAGGTGGAAATAAAGTAGAAAAGGTTTATTAGCACTGACAATTTCACGGTGGTGTTATTGGCTCATTGCTAAGTTCTTTGATACCCAACTCTATCTATTTAGGTCTTTTACAAATTCCCTATTTGATCTTGTTTCTTTCTATATTTTTGTTGTTCTTATGTTTTTACAAATTCCCTATGTTTTTCATGTTCTCATGTCTCTCTCTCATGGTTTTGCTTGATTTGATTTGTATTAGTTTTCTAGGTGTATGTTCTTCATGTTTGTGAATTGTGAGAAATCAATAATGTAAGGTTGAATTTATTCAACCATCTTATTGGCTTTATTCCGTGCCAAATTTGCTTGTAATTCAGCATTTAGTAACCCTGTATTTAGGTGGGTTTGATGTAAGGGTAGTGAGTGAGATAGAGTGAAGTTTGCTCAAGAGTGTGCAAGAAAACAGAGTGTCGCGGCTGGGACTCGCGGGTGACTCGCGGCTGCAAGCCGCCAGAAGCTGCACACGTGCCAAGCATGCTGGAAGATGAACAGTCATGCTAACTGGAGCACTACAGGACAAAACAGGACAACTGGCCATACGGTTATCTCGCGACTGGATCTCGCGACTTAGTCAAGCCGCGAGGTCAAGCCGCGAGCCACCCCTGTTTTGTAAAAACCTGACGTTTCACATTCCTCTCCACTCCAGTATAAATACCCCTATTACCCACGATTGAAAGAGAGCTTCCAGAGAGAATTTTGAGAGAGAAACCCTAAAGAAAAACCAGATTGTTTCACCCACAATCTCTACCTTAGAATCTCTTCAAATTCCTCAACTCTCTTCCTCTCCATTGTCAAATCCTTAAGAGGCATTATACCAAACCAGGTTCTCACCATCATCATCTTTGTGAGTCTGCTGTTTGGATTTCTGGGAAGCAGTTAGGAAGGAACCAATCTTCATTGGTTGATGCTACGGTCTAGTAGCGGAATCCGGGAAGCTAGAAAAGAAAAAGGTTCGGCGCAACCTCGTTGGAGCAAGAAGCTTGGAGGGCTTAGGTGCACTGGGTAGATTAGGCTTGGAGGGTCTATTGTTGTCCTTGTATCCCAACTATATTTTCTAGTGGATTGATTACCGCTTGGAGGGTGGCGGAGAGGTTTTTCGCCGAGGGCTTCGGTTTCCTCTTCGATAACACATCGCGTGTTGTCTTTGTGTTTGCATCTTCCTTCCTCTCTATCTTTGCCTTTTTATTTATCTGCTGTGGATATTAATCTGTTATGGCTTAGATAGTATTTAATCAATTTCGTTTGATAGCATATGTTAAGTTTCCGCACACTAGTTGTTTGACTTATTGCTTAAATTGATTAAGTTGTTATTTGGGGGTCTAAACGTTCAAAGGTGTTTTTGTACACGTTTTTGAACTTTCAAATAACATATTTTAATCTTTTTTTTCTTGTTTTGAGAGGAGAGAGACAAAAAAATGGGTGTAAAAAGACTTATTTACCCCTCTCTTTTAATAGAGGTGGGTAACAGAGACTAAACGGAAGTAATCTCAGGTGGGTAAAGTGTAAAAAATGAAACCACGGGTGGTTTTGCTTGATTTGATTTGTATTAGTTTTCTAGGTGTATGTTCTTCATGTTTGTGAATTGTGAGAAATCAATACCATATTTTAATCTTTTTTTTTTCTTGTTTTGAGAGGAGAGAGACATAAAATGGGTGTAAAAAGACTTATTTACCCCTCTCTTTTAATAGAGGTGGGTAACAGAGACTAAACGGAAGTAATCTTAGGTGGGAAAAATGTCAAAAATGAAATCACGGGTAGGTAAGTTAAATTCAGGCTAAACCACATGTGGTTAACTTGTAATTCCCCCACCCCCCAAAAAAAAGTATGAAAATTAAGTAGGAGTGAATCAGGAACTAGGATCAATATGCCTGTAATCCTTCGCATCAAGAGCCCAACCTTTTTGAGAATTAGTGCAATAAATGCGGCAATTAAAGCCTAACCTCCTCCTCCTCCTCCTTCTTCTTCTTCTTCTTTTCCCCTAAAAAAAAGAGTCTTCTCTCAAATATACTTTTTGCAAATTTATTACATATGCCTTACAAATTCTCATATAATCAATAAAAAATCAACAAGTCATTTATTATGTTGTTTTGGTGGTGCTAACCATATTTTTGCCACATTAATTTGATGCCTTTTGTTGTAAAATTTATAGTTGTTCTAGCATTTTCCTTGACAATATATCAAACACAAAATAAATATATTTTTTATAAGTAAGATATTTTTATTGCAAAGAAAAAGAGAGCTATTTTGTGTGATATTTTGTTTAGAAAAATGCTAGAGATATTACAAATTTTACTACAAAAATATATATTTTTTTTTAAAATGATAGTATTTCATATTTTATATAACAATTAAATCTTTCATTAAAAGACAGGTTTTAGTGGGTTTTTTTTTTGCAAAATTATATCATTTTTCAAATAATTTTGTTAGTTTGCAACATTTCCAAACTATTTACGAAACTAACATTTCGAGTTTAAGATACTCAAGTTCACTATAGTAACTCAAGCCTAAGACACTCGAGTTCTATGTTGGAATTTTGGAAATCGATTCTCATAGGCTCGATTTCCTTTAAAAAAACCAAATCTTAAAATCAAATAAAATTGACCGATCTCTACACATAAACAAATTCATTCATGCAATTCAAAGAAAGAAGGAAAAAAAGAGAAGAAGAAAACGAAGGAATAGGAAAACCTTTGCCTGAGCCTTCGCTGCGCCGCGCCGCTAGAGCCTCTGCCATTAAGTTCAATCTGAGCCAAGGGGTTAGGGTTAGGGAGATCTGGCTTCATGGGTTCAGTCTGAGCCTGTGCCGCATGGGTTTAGTTTGAGCTATTGCTTGGGTTCAGTCTGAGCTGCCGCTTGGAGCCTTCTTCCTGATTTCCATTTTTGACCTCTCTGGGTGTTCGTGGTTTTGTTTTTGATCTCTCAGTGGGTTTGTGTTTCCGTTTATCTCTTTGCTAGGTTTGTGTTTCTATTTATCTTTTGCTAGATTTGTGTTTATCTCTTTGCTTCATTGTGGACTTGTGGTGTTCATTATTACACTTTATAGAACTTGAGCTTCAAAGGCTTGATTTAGCACATCAAACTTGAGTTTATTACACTCGAGATGTTATAGTTTTGAAAATGTGCTAACTAACGAAATTGTTAGCATTTTTTTGGTGTTAAATTGCAAAAAAATAAAAATCCCGTTTTAGTCACATGACCTCTTACAATGCTTAAAAGTTAAAAGCATAATCTATATATATTGTAAAACTGAAGCCTCTGACTTTTTTTTTTTTTTGACTTTTCAAGAGCTTGCCACGTAGGATTTGAAACTCTCATAAATTTTCACATCATCAATATTTTATTTTTATTCTATTTTAATTTTAATTTAAAAGCCAACATTTCACAATTTGGATTTCCCATCCCCTCTCTCATCCGTCTTTGTCTTTGGTCTTTCTTTCCCCTGCCACTCTCATACGCAAACCCTATGCGGTAATACCCTACAAGGGCATGACCATGGCTGCCATCTCCAACTCGGCTATTCTTTTTTTGGTTGAAGTCAAGGAAACACCCTAGCAGTTCAAATACTACCACCTGAGTTTTTATTAGGGTTTTTCAATTTATGGGTTTTGTAAAGCATGGAGAGAAAAAATAGAGGGCTGTCTCCACTAGTCTACCATCGTTAGATAGTGGAACTACTACGGGTAAGACCCTAAAATTCAATCAAACCCTATTTCCTTACTGTATTCTTTTGTATTGTAAAATTGACTTTTTTTTGTTCTTTCGGTTGATGTTGATTACTATATATTATACCGATAGCATATATGTTGGAGCATTTTAATATTAAATAATTAAAATGAATAAATGTTATAACATAAATGTAAAGATATGGGAGTGAATATGGAAGATGAGGAGTTAATGAAAATGTTTAATCCCACCTTGAAAAGGAGAGAGACTATTTTACTCTTTTTAATTGTGTGACTGATGGGCTAACATGAATTGTCTCAGATATTGGGCTAGATACGTGCGCAAGGGGGAGGTGAAGGGTGGAGGTATCAAAAATGGAAATGAATTAGCCTCTTTGATCCTCCTACTTGATAGCCCATTTAGAGTAAATGGCCCGAATTAATACTCCATTTTTATTATGGAAAATGAAGAGCCAGCCCATCGGATTAATATCCAACAATTAATCTTGTAACACCTACTACATTATAATAATGGACCTAATTAATCAGATTAATTTTGGTAGTAATTTCATGAGGCCCATTGAGCTTATAAATAGACTCATTTAGACCCAATCCAAGTAACTGCAATATACACTTAAAAAAAAAAAAAAAAAAAAAAGGTTCTTGGTAAGGAAGGGTATTCTTTCTAGTGGAGTAATGGGCTTGAACACTTTGTGCAAAGGTTGTTCTAGCCATACGACACTTGTTGAGTTGTTGTATCCTGGGGGAGACAAGTCAGAGAAGGTCTGCACCGGTTACAAAGTTTAGCCAACCAAGGGCTTGAATCTCCTTAAAGAAAGTGAGTGCCGTGCCTCAGTCCAAATAGTGTTGTGTAATTTCTCTCTTTGAATTAATAAAATTCAGAAGTATTATTTAGTTTCTCGTTGTGTTATTTCCTTTATTATTGTGTTTGCACCAACAATATATCATGTTAGGAATAAGAAATAATTGTTATAATTCCTTTAGTTAGGTAGTTACCTAGTTGGTTGAGATTAGGATGAGTTAGTTAGGATTTGAGCACATGTAACTCATTTAACTCATGGCTTAGTTCATAAAGCACATGTTGAATTAACACGTAGATCATTTAACATATGGCTTAATTCATATAGCACATGTTGAGTCAACTAGCTAATTATCTTGAGCTATATAGGTCGATGACATTAGAGCCAGTCTCCTATAAATACATGATTGTAATTCAACATTAGATATCAATTGAAGAATAAGCCAACTCATTGCAGAGAATCTCTCTCTTTCCTAATCTCTCTCAATATTTCTCTATGGAGGATGACTACCTCGAATTAAGTTAATTGTTTACAATTCCTATCCATCCCTATTAGGAACCACTGGGTTCCCAACATATCATTAATATGGAAGACAACACTAGAGCTTGTAGCATGATCTAGAGATAGTAATGGTCAATGGGTTAACACTGTGGGGTAACTGCCAATACTCCCACTTGGACCTTTAAGGGAGCCTTTGAGTTGATTGCTCTAAAACAGGCAGATGTTGCTGTCATCCATAATGCAAACCTAGTATGCAACATGACTGACCTTTTTAAGTTTTCCTTTTAAAGTAATTTTTCTTCAATGGACATTGCTCATTTTGATCAGCATGTATTTAGCTACTTGAATTCTGTCAAATGCAAACTTACTTTTAAAACATACTTGGTATGCTTTTGAAATAATTAAGGTCGAAGTTTGATCTTTGGGTTTGAGACAGTCCTATCTATGCAGATAATCTTTGACTCTAATTTTTTCCCCCTAATAATAAAGCAGCATTTTTGCATGTGTAAATTTTAGGTTATTTACGATAGAGAACATTTAAAACTATATTGGTCATTGATCTCAGCGTTTGTTTGATATGAGTAGTCGGTTTAAAATTTTAGAACTTTTACCCTGGTCTTTTCATAATTTTGCTTGGAATAAAGTGGTATGCGATTACTTTTAAGGATAAATTACAATGCATAATGATAAGGATTTAGATTAGTGTTTGTAGTTACTACTTCTATTGAATATCACAATGAATTGTAGTTACATAAATGTATTGGTTGACCTGATAAAGCTTCTTTTCCCAAGTTTCTCAATTGATTGGGTTATGTCAATTATGATCTGAATACAAACAATAATAAAAACATCCCCGTTTTAGGAATCATCGTTTCAGATGGGTGGTAAAAGGAGGCAAGTGGATAAAGCATACGAATTGCAAGTCTTCGTTAACAGAGAAAACATATATTGATTCCTTTTAAATGAATTATTTTTTAGTTATGAATTCTCTTATTTTGCACAAGTGGAGATTAGGAGTTGTTGTTACAAACCCATGGGTAGAAGTCACCCCTAAAAACTGGCTTGCAAGAGAGGTGCTCAAGAGCTTATAAACACATGGTTAAGTTTACACTTAATCCATGTGGGACATTAAGATCATAACATACCATCACGCTTCGTAGCCGGCATCTACGACGACTCACTCTATCAACATTGACAAGATGGCAACCTTTTCTCTTTTGGTGGCTCCACTTGCCTATCAGTAATTTTAATCTAGCCCCACCTTCAGGGACTCGACCACAAAGCGCAACTCATTCGATCCCATATTCAATGAGCTACGCCTAATTAATTAGGGTGATGGTTGGCTTTAATACCAAATGTTACAAACTTATGAGTAAAACTCACTCTTGAAAACTAGCTTGCAGAGGGGTGTCTAAGAGCTTATAAACACATAGTCAAGCTTACACTTAATCCAGATGGGACACTAGGATCATAACAGTTGTACACCGAAGATTCCTTTTCACCATTGTGTATAAAGACAAACTACAACATTGTTTATGACAATTGTGAAGTGAAATAGCACAATATCTTTTAAAAGGGTCAACAAAGAATGCAATGGTGCAACTCATGCCTTGGGTTAGTTAGAATATTATTTCCTTAGGAATTGTTAGATATTGATGTGAAAGTCATCTTAGTAGTTGTGCTTCTATTTAATGTTGCTTTTGAATAGCAATTTATTTATTTATTTATTTTTTATTTTAAGTTTTCAAGAGAAAGGGTGTTAATAACTTATTTGGATGAATTTAGTAATAAAATTATCTCTAAAAATAGTTAAATCATCAAATTATTATCCCTAATGTTTGTTGAGTTTTTTCCTTTATATTTTTGAGAAAAGTTGTATTCTCTTTATATTTTTCCTCCTTTGACACTTATATTTTAACTTCTTTGTGCTCATGTAGAATATGAGTATCATTTAATATTCTAGATTACAGAATATAAGAAATATATTTATTATAAAAAAAATGATATATTTGCCTATTAGGATTTGTATAGAGGAAGCATTTATTTATTATATTTTTTTTGTTTATCTACATATTTTGCAGTAATTGTTTACAAATGTTTAATTTTCTTTTAATGTTTGATTACATTTATATAATTATACTTTTTTAGCATGCTTAAAGTAAAAATATATGCGTGTTCCAGTTAACTCAACTGGTAAAATCTCTGATAGTTGAATTGATTGATTTATGTTATTTAAATTATTAATAACTTAACAACATTCAACTCATTTGTTCCAAAATGGATTCATAAAAGCTTGTAATTTCTGGGATAGATTGGTTGATTTTAGGGTCCCTCCAAGCATTTTCAACAATAATATTTTCATTAACATTGCATGCAAGTTGAGAAGTTAACAAGTTGTGAGCAAAATGAGTAATAATGGATTTTATGGAATAAACTTATCAAGGAACCGGATTAGGTCCAGATTGGGATGGACCCAGGAGGGGGCTTAAGGGGGACTAGCCCCCTTGGCATAGTGACCTCTCCTCCAAAATCATGAATCATCAACCTAGCCCATATAAATCCTATCCAAAAAAAAATGTAAATCCAAATTTTATTAAAAAAAAAAATGCAAAAAGAAAAAGAAAAAAAATAGAGAGACCTAGAGATTAGTCAAGAGTTGAGACTGAGAGAGATACTAAGAGGCAATCAAGAGAGACCACTCACCACCGTCAGTTAGCCATCTTGCTGCCATAGCCCACACGACCACATTGACACTTCCACGCTAGACCCACGCCGCCACTTGATACCGGTTGCTCCATCTACCCAGTCTCACTTAGAAGTAATTAATCTCTTTCCTTCAACCAAAACCTAATATATTTATGAATATTAGAATTAGTGCTTGTGGTGTTTGTGTTTTTAACTGTGAGTAATGGTAATTGTGAATTGAATATGTAAATCTATGATTGCGAGTCTCTATATTAGAGTGAGAAAGAGTGAGAGTAGAGTTATGCACGGAGACGAATACGGGTTTCGGTAAGGTACGGATACAGGTATGAGGATACAACATTTTTTGAAAAAATCTAGGATACAATACGTCACGGATATGGCAATTAATTATTTAATTAATATTTATTTTTAGGTATATTTAAATATTTTTATACATAATTTATGCTTTTTTTTTTTTTTTTTTAGTTTTAAAATTAAGTAACGATAACATTAAAATGCTTTGATGTATCTAATGTTGACCACGACAATGAGCCACACGGGCACACCACAACACAAACATGCCCATTCTCAGCAAAAATTTAAAAAAAATACTCTGGTCTGAGACCTACAACAAGCCACAACAACAAAACGAAAAACAGAGAGAACTCAGAGAAGGGAAGGCGAAAAGGGAAAAGAAAAGAAAAAAAAAAATTCTTCTCTGCGAGAGGCGAGGAAGAGAGAGTGAGAGTTTGAGAGACTTACCGGCGGCGAGAAGGAGGAGGAGCTTTTGTCGTGGGTCTGTGACGGCAAGGTCAGAGCAGTTAGCACTCCGTCACGCCAACTAAGACATAAATTAACACACATAGATCTAAGGAAAGTTTAGGGATGAAAAACAACTTCTAAAAATTTTTACTTGTGTGATAGTTTAGGGATGAAAATGATATTTTACCTTTTAATGAATTTGTCACTCACCCTTTTCATGCAGTTTACCAAAAACTCTCCGGTGACTACTCTCACACGCCTCTTTGCTTGATCGACAATGGATGAGGTAAAAATGTACTTCCACATAGCAATATTCTATTACCTTTGTTGTTGGGTTTTTGGCTTCTCAGTTTAAACCCTAAGTGGACAATGATTGCTTCTTTACTACTCCATAACTTGTTCTTTGGCCTCTTGAATATGCTTTGTCCCTCTTTCCTCTTATGTTAAAAGTCAAAATAAATGAATGCGACATATTAGAAAACTTTTCTACCATCTTTTTTCAATGCCATATACAAAGAACTAGAACCTAATTATGGACCCACAAATAGGATTACAAAAACCTTGTACTTGACAAGTTGATGGCTTATACAAAACTCTAGAGCTTCGGAGAGCACTAGTGTTTAGAAAAGTTGTAGTGTGTTGTATTTCAAGTTGGTAGAACTACTACATTTTATATTTGACCAAAAAAAAAATAATCCTAAATAAGATTATTTTGTTTTGCAGTTACCTAAACTTAGATTGGAAATTAAGAAGTTAAAGCAGAAAATTGAAGAAGAAGACTTGCAGATAGATTTGGAAAAGGTGACAATGAATATTCTTATTTATTTAATTAAATTAGTTGGATATGGCAACTAATTGCATTGACTTTGTAAATGTATCTCTTAAATATTTTGTTTTTGCAGGTTTTTGTCAACAGTGTTCTTCTTGAGAAACAAAATCGGAGAGTGGAAGCATATCGGTGTGTGTGTTTTTTTTTTCCTATGCCTGTGCTTGATCTTTTTGTATCAATTTTGTTTTTAGATTTTTTATTGATGTTGTTAAGGTTTGTAATGATTAAATTCTTATCGCAATTCTTATTTTTATAGGAAAGTGCACAATATCCCACACAAGGATATTAAGCTGGAGGACCCGGTTAGTGTATATTCATAAATTTAATGTACTTTCACTTTCTAAATTTAACTCTAGCATAAACTTGGGTTTTAATGCTTTGGAGGATTTGCTTTATTGGTTAGCCTTAACTGGAAGACTATTTGAACAAATCTTTTACAAGAAAGTGATAATCTTAGATGGAAGTTTTAAATTCCAAGTTTTGTGCCATTTCCTCCTCAATCTGTCATATCCTTAAGAAACACTGGATGAAATTTCTCACCGACAGAATGCTCCATTCCCAAAAAACATTAGATGGAATTCTGCTATAAAAGGGTAGATATTCTCTGCATTGCTTAGCTCTAAGAACTTTAATTGGGAGAATTTGTAATCCTTCACAACTATTTAGCTAACAAGGCCTGATTCATTTAAGGCTACACTTGTACACCCCAGGCCTCCCTTTAGTTTAGAGAGTCAAAGTTTATCCTAGCTGATCAAATGTATTTTCCATGTATTTTCTTTATGGCTCCACCAAAAACTGCAAACTAATCTTATCAATTTTGGCTGTGATTTGGTGGGAGACTGTATTAATGCACTGCCATATTAGATAAAACCAGTGATTGCTAAACCCCATGAAGAACTGCTAAACTGAATTTACCAACTGATTCTATCGTACACTTTGTTCAAATATATTTTCAAGATTTCAAATAATCTTACATTTCTTCCTCTTTCTAGTGCATTCAAACAGTTCAGAAGCTAAAAGAATGTTAGGAGCCTATGAAAGATTGCATTTTGCATTGGGATAACAAAGTTGCTCTATGTCTGTTGACAATCACCTTGGATATCAGCTTATAGGAAATGTTACACAGGCTAAAAGGTCAACAATCAATCACGCACTTAGGGGTTCTAGTTGTAGGGACAAAAGTTATGAAAGTTTTGTTTAGCTATTTGAGCAGGAAACCAGAATTAAGGAAGAAGTATTTGGAAGCAGAAGATTCCATCTAGAGTAGCTTTCTTTGTATGGACTGCTGCCTTAGGGAAATGCTTGACGATTGATAACTTACGAAAAAGGAAGGTGTGGATTTTGGATTGGTGCTACATGTGCAAGAGTAATGGTGAATCGGTTGACCATCTCTTCCTTCACTGTCTCGTTGCTATGGATCTATGGTCTATGGTTTTGGGTTTATTTGGAGTATCTTGGGTTATGCCGCATACTGTTTTGGGGCTGTTAGGGTGTTGGCAAGGCAGCTTTGGTCGTCATCGAAATGGTTTTATATGGTCCATCGTTCCTCATGGCTTAATGTGGTGTCTTTGGAGGGAGAGAAATAGTCGTTGTTTTGAAGATATTGAGAGATCTATTCCGGACCTCAAGCTTTTCTTTTTCAGAAATTTATTGGATTGATTGTTTGCTTTGCAAAACCAATCATTCCCTTCTTTTATTGATTTCCTAGATTCTTGCAATTTTTGTATTTGATTTGCTGCCCCCTTGTTCACTCCCTGTGTACTAGGGTGCTTCCTTTTTTGTATCAATATATCTTATTACTTATCAAAAAAAAAAAAAAAAAAACACAGCTTGAGTCATAGAATTATCCATAACATTAAAAAATGTTGATGGAAGAGCTGGAATTCTATTAGGTCCTGGAGCTTCTAAAGGTCTTATCTAATTAAGAGCACATAGGATTTTCTCCACAATGAACTCTGCATTAAGCACCCAGAGTTGTTCTTCATTAAGCATAGGTACATGTGAATTTGGTGCAACTGTTCAGTAATCCCGGGAACCTCTGCCCCTTCACTCCTGCCCTTAATGCCTATATATATATATATATTAAAAGAAAAGAAAAAAAAGGGTAATTCAGTCACTGTACAATTAAAGAAGGCATTAAACCAATCCAGGTTTCCAAATGCTTGGTCTATCTTCTTCAGGATACACTCATTCCCTGCCACTTGTTAGACCAAGTAAACTAAACCCCTTTATTCGGGATTACCAATAGCTCTGCTTGATTGATGCAATCCTGTAGGTCTTCAGCTCCCATGCAACAGCTCTGTTTAAATGATTACTTATCTTAGTCCTCCAAAAGTTGAATGAAGTCACCCTCACAAACCTTACCACCCTTAACCCTCTAAGACAATTTTTTTTGATAAATACCTCCAAGACAATTATACTACGTTATCCCAAATAGGTTTCCTGTGAGCTCTTAGTGAATGATCATACACAAAAGTATAATTCACTCAACCCATCATCAACCAAGTTATGAATTAATTAGATGGGACCATACAAAAATGATTAAATTCATCATTTCTTAACAATTTATGTTTTTGGGACAATTGGTAATTTACCATGGTATAAGAGCATGTGGTCTTCTTTTGAACCCTATCTCTACTCTACCTCCAATTTAAAAAGTTAAAAATCTCACATGTTTAGCACCATTTATTATAGAGAACTCTAGGCTCACATGGGAAGGGGGTGTGTTAGAAAATCGATAAATTCATCACTTCCAATCTGCTTAGCATTTGGGAAAATTGGCAATTTATCATTCTATAGGGGGTGTGTTAGAAAATCGATTAAATTCATCACTTCCAATCTGCTTAGCATTTGGGAAAATTGGCAATTTATCATTCTATATAGTGTAGATGGTGAGAAATTCAGCTTCTTTCCATGTGTAGTTAAGGGTTTTGCTAGGCTGTGTGATGTGGACATGATTAAACAAGTTTGTGGCCATGTGTTGAAGTTAGGAGGTTTGAATAATGTTTATGCTGGAATTCACTTTTAAGTGTGTATTGGAAATGTGGCACAGATGAAGATGCAGTCCAAATGTTTGAGCAAATGTGTGAGATGGATTTGGTTTCATGGAGTGCAATGATATATGTGTTTTTCCAATCTGGGGATTACATAGGTTCATTAGTAACTTATAGCACAATGATTGGGGAATATGGTGTGTACCCAAATTGGGTATCTTACCGTTTTGGCTCTCTCTGCATGTTCTTTTTTTTTTTTTTTAATTTTATTTTTTATATATGTAATAATGCTTCATTCAATAAAATTGAAAACATACAAAGGTCCAAAGCACACAGGCAGTGTACTATGGATAGAAACAACAAAACATCAAAACTAAGGTGCATGGAAAGTACGACTATCAAGCAAATCAGCCAAAAAATTAAAAGTAAAAATAACCAAAGCATTTGTACACTAGCATAGTGGAGGAAGGATAACTTCAAATCATGAATCAATATCTCACTTCCTTCAAAGGTACGAGCATGTAAAATGTATTTGAAAAAATAGGTAGATAAAATAGAAATGTGGGTTTTCTTAGAGAAAATTTGAGTGAGAATTTGGAGATATTGGAGATTCTCTTAGAGATACAACTTTATTCTTCTTGCCAAAATGCAGTGGGTTAAGGTTAGCTGTGCGTGGGAGGGAGGATTACAATGCTGATGTTAAAGCACAAAGTGAGGGTTGTTGCACTAATCAATGAATAAGGAGATAATTTGGATTTTGCTTTCTTACAATCTGATAAGTGCTTTTGCCATAACATCCTTTCAAAGAGTTGGTAAGGCAGAAGTTTCTTCTCTCTACTCTCACCTCATTCAGGTCCTCTTGGCCTAATGGTGATGCTAAGATTCTGGTGAAATGATTCAAAGACAAAGTGGTGCGACAGCAATGTTGCACACTTGAAACAAAATATAAATAAGCATTAGCAATGATGCAGCTTGTTAAGAACTTTAGTTTCACCCTTAAGGGGTTGGTATATGTTAGCTTGCTCACTGATTGAGTCCAGCCATCATAAAGCTCATTTGTGCTTTTGCCATAACATCCCTAGTAAAGCTCATTTGTAAAGTTGACGTAAACATGATGGCCTTTCTAAAGTTGGAGTTGATTCAAGCCACATAGAACAAGTTAAAAATTTTCTAATTATTGTTTTTTAGCTACTCCATTGTAAGTGCTTTCGCGGACCAAAAACATTTATATTATAATTTTTATTTTAGCTAGTCTTTGTCTCTATTTATGTTGCTCATTATTGACAAACTCTTATTTTTCAAATGCAAGGGTGAACTTCTTTTGCTGTGCGCACAGAAGCATCCAAAACTTCCTACAGATTGTCCAGATAGCCTAGCAATGTTGAGCTATCTGGTACTTGCAGGAGTGGATTTTGCTTTGATCCACGATTCTCACGCCCTCCAAGGTTATTAAAGTTTTAGATTTTCCTTTTGGACATGTTTTAGTTAGTTTCTTCAAACTCATGTACAATATGGTTAATATATCATTATTTTAGTCACCCATATTTCAAATCTTATGAGGGTGTTATTTGTTTGTAGATTTGGTACCATATGTACAGTATGGTCCTTTCATTGCCTTTCATGGTGATAAAGGGGGAGCTCTTCAAACGTTGATCGAAGAAAAAATTATAGATTTAGACAATGGACTTGAAGAGTCATCTTCCATCAATTTGAAGATTGGTACGGAAATAGTTCGTGGAGAGCTAGCAAATGCATTGACCAAAGAATTAAAGAATATGGGCTTGGCCAACAAAAAAAGGAGTGCATCTGCCATGCAAAAGGTTTGCTTCCTACTATTTAGGTTGCAATATGGCCAGCTGATCTTGACCTCCCGAATTCAAGATTTTTTCTTTTGGTTGGACTATTCAAGATGTGATGCGCAATATTCTGTTGTAAATTAACAATTGAATTGTGAATTTCACAATTGGGCTGGGATTGATAACTTCCTGACTGACCTAAAAATGGGTCAATGTCTGTTTGGTTTGAGTTTTTGGCAACCCAACCCAACTCAAATACTGTCAAATTTGTGATACTATACATTAAATATATGCAAAATCTTATGCCATTGTACTAGACCCTTGGTGTAATCAAGATACAAGTCTAATTCAAATTGTTCTTGAAATTTTTGTAATATGTTTGCTGTTTGTCTTTGAAATTGTTTTCATTAAGCATTTTCTTCTTGCATGTTAAAGCTAGACTTAGCATATAGCTTTATTGTTGTCATTATTATTATTTTAACTTGAGGTAGCTCTCTTCTTTTCTTAAACCCCCTTCCATGATATGGGAGGGAGCAGAACTTAAATATAAATCCTTTATACCTAAAACTCAGGTATAGTTCTCAAGTAACCTACCTTAGGCTTCTCAATGAAATTCAATCATGTGACCATATGACCAATAAATGACAGTTAAATTTAATTGTCCATGAAAAAGCTAACATTGTTTTAAATATACCTAAGTTTTGCCTATCTTTTATTTAGCAATGAGATTTACCAGTTAAACAATTATAATTGATTGAAAAGTTGGTAAATGAGGCATTTAGACATAATTTAGAAGATTTAAGTAGTAGCTTGGATTGCCTTTGAGATTCTTAGGGCTCAGCTTGGGTTAGCCTTTAGATGGTTTACAAAATTTACAATCTTACTATCCCATTTTAAGCTCTAGACTGTTGTTATCTTAGGTTGGCTTTGGCTTTACCAATCCCCATTGTAGGTTTATTCTTTTGAATAAATGATTATCAGATATACGACGACATTTTATCCACCACATACAAAGTTCTATCAACTATGCTACATGATCAGACCTTTTTCTTCGGAGATAGGTACATGAACACCTTGACAAATGTATTGTGAAAGTTTCTTTCAATTTCTTTCAGCTGCTATTTTTAACATCATTGTTCTTCTGAACAGGCCAACCAGCTTAGATGCACTATTCCTTGGGCATGCACTATTTGTTTTACATGTTCTCCCGGTTAGTTACTCAACCTTTTAACTTGTGTTTTTGTTTGTGGCTATGTATGTCTTTTTTTTTCTTTTCAAGACATTGCAATGTATGGATGTTTTTAAGAAAGGATGTATTTAATGACATGCATTGACTGACTACAAATTTTCTGTTATATGGGAAATTGGTGGCTATTCGATTCTGTTTTGAGTGCAACTTGACAGTGGACTATTAGGTTTGAGTTTCAGGTTCAAAAAAGTGGCAACATTATGAGTTTGCCTTTGGTTGGACCAAGAATATGATCTTACTTGGAGTCGACTCCCTGTTATAATTAAAAATAAATAAATAAATAAATACCAAGGCCACCAATGGTTGATCTTTCAGTTTCAACCAGCATGTATTTGCCAGATAAAGACATGGTAAACCAAACAATTGGTTTGACCTTCCACAATCTGTCCTTCACAAAGATTTAATCATATACCTCTTTGAGAGGAAGAAATCGAGAGATAAACAATTAACATCTTTATTTATTTATTTTCGTTAAAATGGCTGTAGATGGAAGACCTCACAAACAGTTGGTTATTATATTCCTAACAATTTAGATTTTGAAAACTCTATACTATTAGTCTCTAAAGTTTGTTTATTTGTGATCGCAATTAGTTCTCCAAGTTTTAGATGAGTACTATTAGTCCCTCAAGTTTAAAAAATGAGCATCATTAATCCTTTTGTTAACTTTTGTAAGTGCTATTACCTATGTGACTTACGAAAAAATAATGTGTCATTTTTAATAGAAGTATTTTACAATTTAACGAGTAAATCTATATAGTTTTATTGTTTCATTTTTAATAGAAGTATTTTACAAATTAACGTGTAAATCTATAGTAATAGTCATGTTGGTGAATTTGCCACATTAGCAACTTAGCATGTAAGTCATTATTTTTTATTATTTGGTTAAAAACATTTTCAAGCCGTGTATTTCCTGTGAGCCTATGATCCACCAAAAGCTTCCTCTTCCTCTTCTCCCAATAGATCTCACTGCCTCTGTTGCTGACATTAGCCAAAATTCCCTTTAATCCAAACAGTAGTCGCCGTTGCTGCATCAACCAGCACAGGAGTCCCTCTGTCCTAGAGCGAATCTCATGGATCACTACGCTTCTTTGTTCTTAAGCTTTGTTTCAGTGTTTCCAATGCTTCTATAATTAACATGAAAAGGGTATAAATCTATTTCTTTAGAAATCTTTAATTCTATTTAGCCTCCAACCAATACTTGTGGGGTTTTATTGTACAGATCTAAGTTTGGGTGCAGGATTTCCTTTTATTACGTTGGGAATTATGGTTAATGAATCCAAATATGAGAGAGAGAGAGTTTTATAAGACTTTGTATGCTTAAAGGAGAATCTCTTCAACTCAGTATTCACACTTCACAATCAGATTTTTATTGACTTTGAGGTGCTCCTATCGCCTGATTGGTGAATTGAAAGGCGGTGAAGGAGAATGGGATGGGCTAAAGCAAATCGATTATTATTTTTTTCATTATAAAATCAATTAAAGATTACATGAAAACTTTATAATTAAAGAGTTTTACCAACGTATGCCCTAGGGCATACATTAATAAACTATTTTATAAAACTTTTTTTTAAAAATGAAAAAAATGAGAAAGTAACTATCTATTTTGACAATTTTTTTTTTCAATTTTCTATAAAAAAAACTTCCTAAAATAGGTGATTAGTTTACCCTTAGGCCGTAAATTAGCCAGACCAATAATTAAATACCTAATGTGGCATTTCCCACTTAAGTTCTCACGTCAATTTGTAATTCCACATCACTGTTCCATTAGCTACTACGCAATAACACTAACAATTAACAATAATGCTCATTTTTTTTATAGACCAATTTCACTCACAAGGTAAACGTTTAGGACTAACAAGGTAGTTTTGCTTTGAATTTTTAATTCATAAGTGTTTACCCACATGTTGCCCATCCATATAGACAGATACGTCAAATACCACTGGCTTTAGATTTTTATTAAAAAAAAAAAAATGATCTTACAAAGTTTATTGAATTTTCAACTGTGAACCATTGGAGAGTCATTTGTAGTTCACACTTGGAACTCTACCAACAAGACCAATAGGAACCCTATCATCAACCAATAGGCCAAGAAAGATTGAATGGACATAGAGGGAACAGGGTCTAGTTAAGTTTTCAGGGTGAAGTCTTTAGTTCATTCGATCAATGACGAGCAGAAGAAGCGTAAGCTCCCAAACCTTTCCTTTTCTGATGATCACTGTGACAAATAGATTCTTTGGATAAGTGGAAAAATGCCTTTCATTTCTCTTTTAAGGAGTTTGTCCTATTTATAGTATCATTCCTCTGGCCTATCGAAATTCATGTTTTTATTAACCAACAACACATGCACTTTGTTGGAACTAAAAAAAGGTTATTCAATCTACTAGTATGGATCACCTGTCGATCTCTGATCAAACAAAACTAAACCTGAAGAATGGGATACATATTTACCGACCTGACATCTCCTTCATTCAATAATGCCTTTGCTTCATGACGCTATTTACCAATAAGAATAGGAAAGAGACACTACCTTTTTGAATGGAAGAAGCCAAAGGGGTGAACGAGCGCTGCAGTAACGAGATGTAAGAAAGAAAGATGAGCAGAACGTTCCTTGTTGGGCTGATAAAAACAAGTTCAACATCTAAAACATCAAACAAATGAAACATTTTGTTTCCCACCAATATTTAGAATAAATCAACCATCACCATCCAGTTCATATACAGATCCAAGTATTGAACAATGCCCCACTTGAGATAGGTGATAACATGGAAATTTACAAATCTTCTTCATGTCCTCAGTCAATTAAGTTGGCATGTAATGTTGTGACATTAGTGGACTTTAAAAAAAGGACCCAAATAATTTATTAGTTCCATGAAACAGTGCTGGCAGACTTTCAAAAGGCAACATAATTTATTAGTTTCATTAAACAGTGCTAATCAAATTGATTGGGTAGTAGATACAAACAATTCAAACCACTTTTCCACTTTGGACCCTCTTTTCCTACATTGGAAGGTAATCAACTCTACCCCATGCTCGTGTACTATGCATTGCAATCATTCTTAAAGAGGTTATAAATTGTTTTACTCACCACTGTAAAATTCATTTATCTGACAGGAAGGGTAAGTTCTATTTGCGAAGCTGAATGGATATCCCAACCTTGTCAACTACACTGTAACTCATGGTCAAGAGGTCTTGAATGTAGAACCACGATTAATGTCAGAGATTTCATCATCGAGATCGAGTAAGTGTTCATATTTCAGAAAAAATAAAATAAAACTATGATTTATCTAAAAATTTCCTTGATAAAGCTAAGAATTAACCAAGCATTAGATTAAACAGAGGTAAAACCTTGGTGCCATAATAGGTGCCTCCACCTGCACAAGCAATGTGTTGTGGGTTTGTATTTGGGAATTAGCCTCTCCATTAATTCGAAGTAAGGTTTTTTACAACCACCTCTTCCAAGCCTCAATGAAGCAGGAGCCTTGTGCATTGTATGTACATACAAAAACTATTTAAATATTTAAAGAAAAAAACACTTTATATGAGTTAATGGATTTCAGCTTCCAAGATAATTCTTTTGAAATAAATGTAGCAGTAGCAGTAGATACTATATTTAGAGATCACATTAAAGTAAATTCAAGTTCTTTTGACAGAAGCCAAATTCATTTTAATTTTTTAGTTTGGGTTTTGATTTTCCATGTCCTATTAGGGTTAGGTTAGGTATTAATCCTATTCAGGACTAAGGCTTGATGGTCAATGTTGTAAGTTAGACATTGCTTGCACTATTTTAAGGGGAAGAGGTGCCATTTCGAAAACTTATTCTTCTTCCGTTGCTAAATATAAGCATTACATCTGAGATACAAAAATAATTAAAATCATTTATTAATACAATTCACAAATTGACAACCATGTCTGATCTTTGGAACTATCAAACATGCGAAGGTTTCCTCTCCATTAGAGATTCGAGAGGGGATTGTTAACCCAAAATGAGACACTGAGTTGGAACTATAAAAAACTGATTTTAATGCAAGGTGGCAAATCGGTTGAGGTATTGCTGGTGGCATGCACAGGACATAGGAAGGGTTGTTGACTACAACAATGGTGGTGATGAGAGAAGGTAGTGACAACCCATGGGGGAGCAAACAGCAAGATGTGGCTATTATGGTGGGACAGACATCATGTGAAAGTGAATCAGGAACAAGGATCATGGGAAGACAAATGTGTGATTGGCAGCATGACTTTCGGAAATGTAACAAGAAAATTCTTGATTTAATTTCAAATAAATCAAAGATTATTACATGGGGAACCCAAGGCCCAAGAAGGTCAGGTGGGTCAGGTCTAAAGTCAAGCCCGAGCAACAAACTAGATGGCTGTCGGCTATGAAACATGAACCAGATCCAGAATGTCACTGGAAAGATAAAAAATGCATGTTCAACTTAGAGCGAAAGTTGGTTACATAGAGAAGCCTATGATTGTTTTTGGGGAGGGGGGAATAATACTCTTCACCTAATTCTTATGGGAGAAGGAAGTTCCATTGAGCTAGAGTTTGTTGTCACAACAAAGATCTACTTGCATTCTTTCTCATGTATAAGGGGGGGCGCTCCCTCAATATAGATATGCCAAGTTTACCTTATGAAAAATGCTTGCTGGGAGGTGAAGGAAACTACTCATATGCTATGGCCGATTGTACTGACAGAGTACCAAATTGGGATGTGCTCTGCTATGGTGGAAATAGCAAAGATGGGTATATATCCTTGGTAGATGAAATGGATGAATACAAAAGGAAGTGTCAGACAGGGTTTCAGAGAGCTTAAAGATTTTAGTGGATTTCTGCAAGTATCATTTGAAGGCTTTGAGGACCAGGCCATGAGTTTGTTTACTGCTGTTGATGTGACTTGGATGAAAAATGAGCAATCAGTGTGTAGAAAACAAAATATGCCTTGGGGAACCAGAGAAATAAGGGAGTTGCATAAGTTGTTAGTGAACTATGGTGCAATTTTTATTTTTTAACACGGGGTTAGATGAAGAGTGGAGAATAAGAGGATACTTAGGCTGTTGTAGTATTGTAAATGAAGCTTAGAATTTATTGTGGAATTTTCATTAGTTGAACAATATTGGAAAAAGGTCTGCGGTGTGGAATGTATTGCAAGAATGGAAAAGAGAGGTGATTTGTCTCTGGAAGAAAAGATCAAAGAAATTCTCAAGATACTTGTGGCTAGCCTTGGGAGAGTCCTTTATGGATTAAGTGATTTTTGACACAGTTGGATCTGCTGTAGTATTACTTAAAATGCAGAATAAAAGGGTGGCAGGAAAAATGGACATGGAGATTGGAAGATTTTTGGTGTCCTGCTTGTTTCGTGACAGACTTTAATGGGGTCTTCTCTGGTATCTATGGTTCAAATGATGACTAAGAACGGAGGGAGCTGTGGCAGAATTGAGATAAAAGTCTAGGAACTGGGAAGTAGTTTGGCACCTAGCAGGAGATTTAATGTGATCCGCTTTCCTAGTGAAAGACTTAGTTGTGAAAGAAATACTTCAAATATGACAGAGCTTTCTGATTTTATTACAGAGATGAACTTGGTCGAAGTCCCTTTGAAGGCCAGTACAAATGGCCAAACAACCATTCTACCATGTCACAGATAAATCACTTATTAGTTTTGGTTGAGTGTGAGTAGTATTTTGGGGAATGATGTTCAGTGAATAGTATGATTGCTTATCCCAAGAAATGGAATGGCATACCATAGAGGGACCACTTCTTATGTTGTCATGGAAGCAACAAAAACTTCAGCTTTTTCATGTCAACTTCAAAGGCACTCCACATATTTTCACAAAAAGTTTTGTAAACAAAGAAAAAAGCGCTAGCTCCCTGTTCTGATAATCCATCTTAGTAGCATCAACTATTAGACCATAAGAATTCATAATTTCAAATTCAATTTTAGCATGACCCTCCTTCCATGTCACAGATCAATCACCTCTTAGTGTTGGTTCAGTGTGAGGAGTATTTTGGGCAATGATGTTCAATGGATAGTACTGAGGCCTACCAATAAAATGACTTATCCCAGAAAATGGAACAGCATACCATTGAGAGGGTCCAGAGTGGACCACATCTTATGTTGTCATGGAAGCAACAAAAGCTTCAGCCTTTTCATGTCAACTTTGAAGACACTCCACACATTTTCACAAAAAGTTTTGTAAACGAAGAAAAAAGTGTTCTGATAATCCATCTTAGTAGAATCAACTTATTAGACCATACAAATTCACAATTTCAAATTAGCATTTGATGTCCACTATTTTATCTTCTCAAACAGGAAAAACTAAATTGAGAATAAGCATTTTGTCACATAACTTAAGAGGTATAAGATGAATACATTATTAAATAGAAAACTGAAGTCATAATGGCTCAAACTCAAATCATTCTAGCTTTTAAAAAAGTGGAACACCAAACTATACCTATTAAGAAAGTTATCTAACTGAACAAACAACATTCACTAGTTCAGGGACTGAAAAATAGGAATTTTGAAAGGAGAAACATTAAGAGTTCAAAAAACTAGCCCAAAAACAATCAACTATTTCCATGTCAAATGCTATAAGAGAATCCACAATGGTGGTACTAAAAAGCTATTTTTAGCACCACCATATACAAAAAAAGTGCTGCAATGGTGGTGGTATAAGTAAATTTTTTACCTACATTGCTACAGTGCATAGCTATATATGGCTGTGCATTGTAGCTGAAAGCTAAAAAAAAATTATTCTACTGCCTATTAAATTATTATTTATTTATTTTATTTTTTTATACTTATCGCGTCAGATCTATCACCTCTCTCTCAACTCCCTCACAACTCTCGACTCTCTCTCTCAACTCTCACATCTGCCGAGAGTCTCACCGCTGCCGGCCCACCCTGAAGCTCAATGTCACCGGCCCACTCCCCTGACCCACGCTGCCGATCCACGCCATAGACTCATCTTGCCCTTGATCTGATTTTTGGGTTCTTGGGTTGCAGTGCTGATATGGTTTAGGTTTTTGGTCATGGTGGTTGATTGAGTTTGGTTTGGGTTTTTGGTTGGGTTGATCACTGTGGTTTTTGTCAATTGTGGATGATCTAGTGGGCTTTTGGTTGGGTTGATCATAGTTGGTTTTTTATTTTTGATTGGTTGTCGGTGGTGGATCATGGTGGTTCTGGGTTTTGATGGTGCTGTGGGTGATATGAACTAGTGGGTGATCATGGTGGTTTTGACGGTTCCTATGGGTTGTAAATGATCATTGTTGTGCTGTGAGTTATTGGGAAATTAATTTTTATTGGTTTTGATATATTATTTTATTGGGTGGATATATTATTTTATTGTAGAGGATATATTATTTTGTTGTGATGTTTATATTATTTTATTGTGTTGAAAGCTAAAATAGATTCACTAATGCTAGATGTTTTGTAAAGTGAGTGGGTAAAATAGATAAAGTAACTTTTTATGGTGCCAAATAGCTAAAAAAATAGCTCCACCAATGCGGATGTTCTAACTAATCCAAATCCTTGATTAGAAAGGAAAACTAAAGCATCATGTGTTAAGAAAGTTCTTCTAATCTCACATTTAGATTTTGTATAAACTTATATATTGATGTTGTTCTTTATTCCTTTTGATTAATTCATTCTTATCATTATTATTTGGCAACAGGGCCTTCAAAATTGTTCAAAAATTATCAGTTGCGTTACTTCACCAACTTGGATAAAAAAGAGTTGATTGGTTGTGGAGCTTTTGGAAATGTTTACAGAGGATGTATGTGGGGTTTAAAAAATCCCATAATCAATAGCAAGCTAATTGCTGTGAAAGTTTTTCATCACAACCTTGGAGAATTATTCAAGCAGTGGCAGGTAAGTAATCAATTCTTCTATGTCCCATACATGTCAGTATACATACATAATGACACTATATTCTACTTTCAGGCTGAGATTCGGTTCGGTTCAACTCTTCAACATAAAAATTTTATTAAGATTTTGGGTCACTACAAAGATGAGGAGAAGCTATACTTAGTTTATGAATATATGAAGAGGGGACACCTTGGCCGGTGCTATGAGGGTATTTCTCAGCATAAAAATGATTGTCATAATTATGTCATCACATATTGCATTGTCATATTTATATGTCTATGTGATTGGTTCATCTAGATTGAAAATAGAATTACAAGATTCATCAACAGATAAATGATTGACATTATTATGTGATAACATACTTCTTGAGAAAAAAACTTAATGAAAGTACAACTTTTACATATAACAAAGTGAATAATATACAAAGAAAACAGTCCATGAGTTCTTTAGAATAGGACTGGTTCCAAAGATAATAGAAACATAAGAAGAATATGAAGTAAAATGTGGAATGGTAGATGGTTGTTAATTATATTTACTTGGTAGAATACAGAAAAGAAAAAAAATAAAAAAATAAAGGCATATACGTATAAATGTAAGTGTGTGTGTGTGTTTAAAACCAGTACATAATAGTGTCATATATCTATCCTTAACTCCACAATCTCATCTAGTGTGTTTTGAGAGATGGGAGCTTGGTATGGCATGTAACAGTGACTTTACATGTTTTGCTTCCCTAGTAAATGACTGGGCTTTACTAGATTCTTCTTCTAAGTTGGAGCTCTTGAAATTCAAGTCAGCAGCAGCACTTGATTGATCTTCCATTGTGAGGAGGCTCTTATACAAAGTCAAGAAACCATGACTGTCCCTCGATGGAAGTGGAGGAGCATTTTTCTTACTCTGTATAAAGGTTGCTCCCTCGTTTTTCGTCAAACCATTTCCCTATAGTGGTATAAAGAGGCTAAGACACTCATTCAAGTTCAAAATATGTGGCCTAAGGCAGAGGATTGGTGGACAAAATGAAGGGGTTGTAGGATGGCTATAATTTCCATGGGCACTCAAGTGTCATCTAAGCTAGTAAGCTCAAAGTAGGAACTTTGAGATTAAAAATAATAATAATAATAATAATAAACAAATGAAAAAACAAAACAAAAGGTATTTAACTTGACACCATGATATGAGATGCAAAAGAAGGGACTATCCCAAAATACCGTAGATAATAGTTGAAAGCTGAATTGAGAAAGCTTTTACAATTGAAGGAAATCCCACAGTGTTGGAATTCTACAACTATGCGGCAAAGAGAGGGGATAGTGCTTAATGCTGGGCACCTTTTATATACATCCTATGTACATGGGTTTCTTTCTTTGGGCTTACTTATTGAGCAAAAATAGCTATTTAACCTTAATTTTTGAACTATGTAGCCAAACAGCTCCATTTTCAAACTACCTTGTTTTGGAACTCAATAATGCTGATATCAAGCTCTACTTGGAACTTAACATTAGCAATGACGAGTTCCATGCATATTTTGCCACTTAAATCTTTTTTTTTTTTTTTTTATAAATTTTGGCAAACTCGACATTAAGAATGTTGAATTCTACTTAAAAATATGCATAGAACTTGATATTGTCGAGTTCTAGACAGAACTCGATATCAGTAATATCGAGTTCCAAAACAAAGGTATTTTTCAATTTCATTGGTGAACTAGAAGCGGATCTTTATTTCATTGGTGAACAAGAGGTGAATGGTTCTCTATTAACAAAGGAGAATGATGTAAAGGATGTAATAGTAACTATGAAAGACCTTTACAAAGAATCTACATAATGCAGACCTAAGGTTGTTAAGTTAAATTCCCTCAAATGCAAATATCATGTGCCAATATTCTTATTCTTCAACATTTCAAATTTGAAGTCAAGTTTTCTCCAACCAAGGGAGAATTATGCGTAAAGAACCAAAAAAAATTTATTTAATTTGGTTTTATTTTTTTTGGAAGTCAATTGTATTTTTGTTGATCTTATTTCAATTCCTAGTAGTTACTTAGGTTAATTAGTATTTTAAATTTTTTATAGTCAAGGTTATCTTTGTAATTCAATAACTAGTATATACCAAGTCAATTAGAATTAGTGTGGATCAATGTCAGTTTTATTTTGTTTTATTTATTTTTAAGTGGCAGGGGCAATTTTGTAATTTCAATATTTCTAGGATAGGCTGTGCTAATTGTCCATTGGGTCTTATTTTAGTTTTATTTGAGTCTAGTTAATTAGTTTGGATTAGTAACAACACCAAGGAGTCCAAGTCCAAGTCTTATTAGGAATTTCAACTAGGAATAGGTATTAGACTTCTATTTAAGGGGTTGTATGCTTTCTATTGGAGAATAATAAAGTTTTTAGATTGTCAGAGAAGCTGTGAAGCTTGTTATTGGTTTATGTGATGCAACCTTCTCTGAGAGGTGATGCCAAGGAACCCAAGGTGTGATATTTAAGAAGTCTAGATTGTGATGCTTAGGAAGTCTAGGTGTGATGCCTAGAAATTTATCTTTTCTTTTATTTGACTGTTCACAGCAACATAAATTTTGGTTTTACTCGTTTCATCCCCAAAACCCTACTATTCCTTTTTCCCACTAGAAACCCTATAATCGCTATCATTCTCTAGCCTACTCCCCACCAAAACCTAGCCTTAAATCCTCAAACCCAACTGCCCAAATCTGACCCAGTAGTTCTAATTCTGATTTTATTTGTTCCCCCCTGTCCTACATCACAGTCTATAAGCACAATATTGTACACCGCAATTTACACTTTGATTGGCTAGTAAAATTTTCTCCTGGAATCTTCCAATAGTCTAGTGCTAACTCCTAGGTTATATACCCTTTATTTTTTGCATCTTCAATTTTTCTGTTGCACCATTTTAGTTTTGGGTCACCCACTTTTTTTTTAGGTAAGTAATAGAAGTTTCATTAAAGGTCAAAATAGTATTTTATATTCATGATGATGAACACAAAATACTGTAAAAAATTACAAGCAAATCAACAGAAGATTTAAGACAGATTGTTGGAATTCAAAAATGGATGTGCAATGTGTAAAACCCATGCCTGTGACCAATCAAATAGAGTATGGATCAACAAGGACTTCGATTGATCAAATAGGTCTCACAACATCCTTAAACGCGAGGTTGTTTCATTCCTTCCACACTAACCACATCAAGCATGCTGGAACCAACTTCCATACATCTGAGAAATGTTTCCCATACCAATTAAGCCATCCAAATAGAAGGGATGCTACTGTCTCCAGTGTCATCCATTGAATCCCAAATTGGAAACATTTAACTCCGCAACTCATATGCATACTCAAATATTAGAAACACTTTACTCCACAACTTTTATGTGATGGAACAATGGAGCAAAGGATGATCCACTGTTTCCCCACAACACCGACACATACAACACCAATTTACTAGGTATAGACCCCTCTTCATGAGGTTCTCAATTGTAAGAATCCTACCCCACGCTACTAACCACAAAAAGAACAACGTTTAGTGCCTTAACATGCCAAATGCTCTTCCAGGGCAAAGAATGAGAATTGATGCCACAAATAGTGTTATAGTAAGAGCAAACATCAAAATTACCATTCTAATTCACCCTTTAAATCATCCTATCACCTCCTCCCCTCTAGTTAACTTGGAATAAATATGATCATAAAAAGAATATATGACCTCCAACTCCCAATCAGGAAAAGCTCTATGGAACTGCAAATTCTAACTCCTAACCCTCCCATGTCTAGGAGAATCCCACAAGTCAGATATTAAAGATTGCCTATCAGTTGAGCACTCAAACAAGCCGGGTATAGCTCCTTTGGAGGAAAGTGACCACTCCAAGGATCAAACCAAAACCTTATATGATTGCCCTCACCACCTCAAAAACCACATGTCAGAAGAAAATATCCCAACCCGCTTTGATACTCTGCCACAACCAACACCCATCAATCCCTCTACCAACTCTTCTACACCAATCCCCTCTATCTTCACCATATTTGGTCACAAGCACCTAACATCACAAATGATTGACTTCATACCCAAAGCGCCATAACCATCTACCTAGTAATGCTTGGTTAAAGTTCCCAATCCACTAATCCCTAAACTGCCAACCTAAATAGATGAGAAGACCTTATCCCAAGCCAGAGTTTGCCACTAATGGGTACTCGAACTATTTCTCCAATGCCCCCCCAAAAAAAAAAAAAAAAAATCCTCTGAATCCTTTCATCTATTAGCCACAGATTTGGGACAATGAATAAGAAAAAGATAATACATTGGTACAGATTTTTTTTAAAGGTAAAATAGGCTTGGGTCCATTTAACATTAGTAGCACGATTAGGGCATCCGAATTTGAAATGGATAATTATGAGTTTTTCCCCTTAAACTCAAATCTCCCATCTCCTTATAATTTAATTTGCCATTAAATTTTGGAAACTGCCCCTTAGTTTGAAAATCATGTCATGAGTTTCCACAAAGATTAAGAGGTCGGGACTTGGTGTAATGGCAAGTTTCTTCTACCAAAAGCAATAGGTCGTGGGTTCAAGTCCAGGAATCAGCCTCTCCAAAAAAAATTTTGAGGTAAGGCCGCTTACCATGACCTTCCCAAATCCCACAAAAGTTGAAGCTTTTGATGGAAATGAAAATCAAATAATTAAGAACTGAAATAAAAATGCATTTAAAATGAAGAATCAAAGCTGAAATTACAGAGAAAACTAGAGAAACTCTCTTGTCCAGGTCTGAAACTAAGATATTTATTATCTCTAACTAATAGGAAATAAACTAACTATTTGTTACAACTAGGCTGGCTATCAAACACCTTAAGTCAATGCTGAATTAAAGACAACACATGACAGATTTGAGAAGTTAAAATAGGTGGCTGGTTGTCAGGCCTAAGAGTAGAAGGGGGCTAGTTGGCTGGCCTAAGAGTAGAGGGTGGCCACATCAGCTTTGTGCACTGGGTACAACCTTACTTGATTTCTTTGCTCCCCAATGTTCTTTCAAGCCCTTCCTCCACCTTCCTCTTCCATCGACAGCATTTATTTTTCACTTAAGATAAAGGTGAGAAAATTCATTTCAAAGAGAGCCCATCCACCGCTTTTAACACCTTCTGTTACCCATCAGCACCCGTATCTTGACCCACTATGGTAAACACCCCCTTATTCGATCAATTATTGATCTTCAAAACTTTATAGCTCTTGCAAAGACATTTGTAGAAGTGTTTCTTACCAAAATCCCAGCGTAATTCTGCCATAAATGCTATGATCCATTCCCCACCCAATTGGAGCCTTTAAACCTTCCCCAACATTCATGGATAGAAAATGAATTCATTCTCTCACCGTCAAAAGGGGTTGGTTGTGAAATGAATAAGGGTAGTGGGTTAAGAGGATGTGATGGGAAAAGGGAATGTTGTTCTATTGGTGGAGGTTGTGTTGTTGGTGGTGGTGGTAGGGCGGTAGTTGTTTAGGAGAACTCATCTCATCTCATACAGCCAGTCCCACATGCAGGTAACATCCCTGTCAATATATGGACATAACTCTAGATAGTGCCATTTAGCACAAATGCTATAATAATGGTGGTTCAATTTTTTTTTTCTCAATATATTATTCTTTATGGCTCACTCCTGTATGGCTTGCTCCTGTTTACTAAGCTCATTTTAAGAAGAAATTGACGTGGACCAGGAGAATGGAAACTAATTTTTGGTTATGAATAAGGGTGGGATGTTATGGATGTAATTAGGTGTGAGAGTGGTCCACCTCCTTTAACAGACTATAGCACAAGTTTGATCCTATTTTTAAAGGAATTACACCTCTGTTTTCCAGGAAACAAAAGTCCATAAACCAAAATTTCATTTCATTTCTTGCCTGCAGAATTGTAGAATGGTACATATTTACAGAGGCTTAGAACATTCAAGACTTCTCTTGAAGCCAACGACTGTAAAGCCTTGACTTCTTGCAAAACAACAAACTTCACTAATTTAATGATGACTAATTTATCCACACAAAAAAGAATAAGAAAAATGATGACCATTTTTGCGATAAGATAAATTAATTGTATTATTACTTAAGAATATAAAAAGTACAATGAAAACAAAATTGCATATACTAGTTGTAGTGTCATGTTAATGATTACTCTTGGACATGTAGACTTTTAGGATTAACATTAGTTTGGTTTTTCTTTTAAAAAATAATAAGATTAACACTACACTTATCTTTATATCTAGTAGTTGATTTTACTCCAATCGTTATCCATCAATTTTCTAATTTTCCTAAGTAGTTTATCATGAGTTTAAGACATTTACTTGTGTTACTCTATGCATGTTGCTTCATATAGTTCTTGATTGGGCTGAGATGATAAAGATTGCACGAGGGATAGCATTGGCAGTCGAATACATGCACAAGCTGGATCCACCTCTCACCAATCATGATCTCAAACTAAATAATATACTTCTAGATGAGGTTGGTATAAGTAGCATCTTCAGTACAGAATCAATCTAATCTATCCTCCCTCCACATCCTCTTATAAGTGTTTTATGTGTTACACAAATTTCTAATGATCGGGACTTGAATCCAAAAGTCAGTGACTTTGGTGGGGTGACAGTAGATGGAGTACTAGATGACCGTGTTGGCACCTCTGGATTCGTAGATAAGGCAGTTAAAAAAAAAAGTAAGAAAGAGGCACAAGCATGCACACACAGCTAATATTTATTATTTTTTTGAGATAGCTTCTTTTTTTTTTTTTTTTTTTTTTTTTTTTTTTTTTCTGATAAGTCTTTTTTTGAGATAGCTAATATTTATTCTTAAGAGAGAACGTACAATACACAAGAGATTTGAACTCACTGGTAAAATAGTCAGTAGACAGAATAAGTTCTTTTTTTTTTTGGATAGGTAAAAGAGTAATATTATTAAAAAAGAAAGGAAAAAGAATACAGGGTGTTCACAATAATAAACAAAGAACAAGAAAACAAAAGGCAAGAAACATAGGAATCAAGATGCTATGCTAAGAGACGAGAAATTCAGTAAGAGAAGAACAGTCCGAGAAACTCCAACACCAAGACCAATCTAAGAGAGTCCACTAGCACAAGTCTATCAACTGAGCCAATAATTTCATAGTATCCTCAAAAGAACGCCGGTTACATTCTGTCCAAATAGTCTACATCAAACAACCTGGAACCAAATTCCAAAATTCCAAATATCGAAATTATATTTCCCAAGCCATTGCTGCCAACAAAATAATAAGTTAGCAATAGAACCCGACATGACCTAATGAATCGCAAACAATTGAAGCATATGCACCCACAGAAAATGAGCTAACGGACAAAGAATAAGAAAGTGATCTATCGATTCCTCATTACAACAACGCATGCAACACCGATTTGCCAAAGGGCGACCTCGAAGCATAAGATTGTCCAATGTAGGAATCTGGTTATTAGCTGCTGTCCACATAAAAAATGCCATCATTTTAGGAACCTTTGCTTTCCAAATGCCCTTCGGAAAATAGAAGTAGGAACATCCTGAATCTTATGGTAGAAAGATTGAGTATCAAACTTTTCTCCATTAAGGCCCCAACAAAGACTGTTGCTTCCAACACCCTAGGAATCCGAGATTGAATAAAGTGAAGAAAAGAGAAAGACGCCTCTAACTCCCAGTCATGGAAATCCCTGTAAAATCCTAAGTTCCACCACTGGAAGAAACAAAAACATCAAAAATATGAGCTTCCTTGTTGTCTGAACACTCTTATAACCCAGGGTAAAGAGTTTTGAGAGGATTATCCTCAATCCACTTATCATGCCAAAAACGAATATGAGAACCGTCACCCACCACAAAAGTCAAGTGTTTAGAAAAGCTCTCCCACCCTTTGCTAATACTTTGCCATAAACCACACCCATGGGCCCTCCTACAAACTTTAGTACTCCACCCCCTTTCCCCTCTCCATATTTCATGGCAATAACCCTCCACCAAAGACGAGTAGTTTCATGGTCATACCTCCATAACCATTTCTCTAATAAAGCCTGATTAAAAGACACCAACTTCTGAAACCCCAATCCACCCAACTCATGAGGTAAATAGACCTTTTCTCAAGCCACCAAAAGGTATTTGAAACACTCCTCTAAGGAACCCCACAAAAAATTTCTCTAAATTCTTTCTAATCATGCAGCCATAGCTTTAGGAATAATAAATAGCAAAAGATAATATGTTGGAAGACTTTTTTTTTGAGGAACATATGTCGGAAGACTTGAAAAGGTACTTTTCAACAAAGTGAGTCTACCACCCTTTGATAATTAAAGTCGCTTCCAACCTGAAAGCTTCTTCTCCATCCTCTCCAAAATAGGATTCCAAACAGAGGTTGCTGTATACGAAGTACTCAAGGGCATACCCAAATATTTCATAAGCAAACTACCTACCCTACATTGAAGAGTATTAACCAAAGTGTGAAGATTACTCACCTCCCCAATAGAGACAATCTCGCTTTTTCCCACATTCACCTTCAAACCAGTAAAAGCTTGAAAACAAGACAAAGCCAACCTAATCAAAAGCAACTACTGCTCCCTATAAGCATCACAGAAAAGAATGTTATCATCAGCAAATAGGAGGGAAACACGAATACCATTAGAGTTAACAAGTCCCACATGAAAGTCCTAAATAAGACCGCTATCCTCAGTTTTCTTCATAATCCTACTTAAAACCTCCATAACCAAAAGGAAGAGAAGAGGAGACAACAAATCACCTTGTCTTAGACCTTGTGAGCTTCCAAAGAAACCGGGAGGAGATCCATTAACTAAAACTAAGAATCAGACAGTAGTAACACGGGCCTTTATCCATCCCCTCCATCGTACCCCAAGCCCTATCCTATCCAAAAGGTAGAACAAGGCATCCAAATCCACATGATTATAGACTTTATCAATGTCTTACTTACAAACCATGCCTAGTGTACGATCCTTCAATCTACTATCAAGACATTCATTAGCAATAAGTACTGAATCCAATATTTGTCTACCACCAACAAAAGAATTTTGCCACTCAGAAATGTGCTTGCCCAACATCATCCTCAATCTGTTAGCCAACACCTTAGACAACAACTTATATACACTACCCACTAAACTAATAGGCTGAAAATCTTTAACATTCAACACATTATTTTTCTTGAGAATTAAAGATTAGAAAGAAGCATTCAGAGATCATTCAAACTATGGATTCCTATGAAAGAGTTCAAAGAAGGCAATAACATCTTTTTCCACTACACTCCAACATTTTAAAAAAAAAGCCATAATGAAGCCATCAGGGGCTTTATCATCCTCCATCTCTTTTAGGACCTGAATCACCTCCTCCTCAATACTAGCAAATTCCAATCCATCCATAGTAGGGCGCCGCGTATTTGTCTCCATATACAAACCCTAATAAAATTGGAACCCTAGAGAACACATAACTGCCTCATCCTCATAAAGAACCCCATCCACCTCGATATTCCTAATATGATTAGTTTTTCTATGAGAGTTCACTACTCGATGAAAGAAACATGTATTATTATCTCCCTCCTTCACAAACAAAACCCAAGACTTCTGTCTCCAAATAATCTCCAAAGAAGCTAAATGTGCAATATTGCCTTTAATTTGTGTTCGAAGGGTTTGTTCCTCATGTGAGAGACCCAAAAAATCTTCTATAGCATCCAAACCCATAAGTTCAAACAACAAGCTCTTCTTCCTAAACGCCAAATCCCCAAATTCTTCCTTATTCCACTTCTTTAAATAATCTTTAAGAGCTTTTAATTTTCAAGCCAAAATAAAACTTTGAGAGCCCAAAAAACAATACCCATTCCACCATTGCCGAAATCTCTCCACAAAACCCTCGTCTTTCAACCTCATGTTTTTTCAAATTTGAAAGCACTGTGACCTTTACTGACACCGCCAACTTTCACCAAAAGTGGACAATGATCAGAAACTATTTGGGGAAGTACCCTTTGAGACACATTCTTGAAATGATCTACCCAATCCACCGATACCAATGTCTTGTCAATTCTTGACATACAAGCTATCCCAGAGTCTCTAATCTAGGTGAAAGAAGCCCTTTCTAGGGGTAAATTGACAAGATAATGGGCTTCAATGAAGTCCGAGAAAGCAAACATGGCCGGGCTAAAAGACACACAACCAAATCTCTCACTCAGATATTGAATAATATTGAAATCCCCTATCAAGCACCATGTCGTGTTCCACCTAGCACACACCCTTGCAAGATTCTCCTACAGAGAACCTTGTTGGTTGTTGTCATTAGGACCATATACTCCTATACAAGACCCCCTGCAGTGTGATCTGCATCTAACACAACCTAGTCAATTAAAGGACTACCCCAAAGAATCTGAACAACAAAAGAGTTTAAAGAAGATAGTAAAAAGGTTGTTTGGCAAACGATAAGTCGATAACTCTGTTTCCATCACTCAATTCTCTGATTTTTGAGTTATGAATTATTTTTTTTTGATAAGTAATAAGATATATTGATAAAAAGGGGACACCCTAGTGCACAGGGAGTGTACAAGGGAAAAGAAATCAAATACAAAAATTGCAAGAGTCTAGGAAATCAATAAAAGAGGGGAAAGATTTATCTTGCAAAGCAAACAACCAATCCCTTAAAGTTCTAAAAAAGAGAAGCTTGAGGTCAGGAATAGATTTCTCAGTATCTTCAAAACATCTACTATTCCTCTTCCTCCAAAGACACCACAATAAGCAATGAGGAATGATGGACCAAATATAACCATTTTGATGACAACCAAAGCTGCCTTGCCAACACCATAACAGCCCCAGAACAGAGTGCGGCATAACCCAAAAAACTCCAAAAAGGCCCAAAACCATAGACCATAGATCCGAAGCAAAAGGACAATGAAGAAATAGATGGTCAACCGATTCACCATTTCTCTTACACATGTAGCACCAATCCAGAATCCACACCTTCCTTTTACGTAAATTATCAATCGTTAAGCATTTCCCTAAAGCAGCAGTCCAAACAAAGAAAGCTACTCTAGAGGGGATCTTTAGCTTCCAAATTCTTTTCCAAGGAAACCCAAAGGAAGCGGTGCCAGCTAAAATTCTATAATAGTCACTAACCAAGAAACCTTTAACTTTGTTAGGAATCCAACACATTTTATCCTCACCTCGCCCCCTTATATGCGAACCATAAATAGTTGCCATGAAGTCGGACATAGCCGCTAGATCCCGAGCATGCACACTCCTAATAAATCTCACATCCCAAAAGAGGACACCATTAGCGGACAACATAAGCTCAGCCACACTGGCATCCTTATTCCTGCAAAATTTGAACAAGTCTGGATATCTAACAGCAAGAGAAGTCCCTCCACACCACCGGTCTTGCCAAAACTTCACTCTAGACCCATCACCAATATCATACAGAATATGGCAAGAGAAAGAAGGCCATCCCTGACTGATATTTTTCCATAAACCAACACCATAAGGGCCAATCACATTTTGAGTTATAAGTCATGGAAACTGAAAACACATTTTAGTTGTTTTCAGTTTCCATAACTCATAACTCAATGACAATATTGTAATTAAACACACAAAAGGGACCCACAAACAATACTAGCCGCAACTTTTGACCTTTTTTTTTTTTTTTTTCACTTCGGTCTGTACTGGGTTTCTTCTCTTTTTTTTTTTTTTTTTTTTTTTCTTCTTTCTTCTTTCACTTCGGTCTGTTCTGGGTTTCTTCTCTCTCTCTTTTTTTTTTTTTTTTTTTTTTTTTTTTTTTTTTTTCACTAGGTTCGGTGAGTTTGGGTTAAAAAAAAAAACTGCAATGAGTGACAGGTATGGGACCCACAAATAGTGTGAAAAATATTGAGTAATGGAAATTAAGTGATGGTGCCAAACGGGTGTAGTATTTAGAGTGATGAGTGATGAGTAATGAGTGATGAGTGATGAGTGATGGAAAAAAACAAACCAAACAAGGCCTTGGTTTCTTGGAAGCAAACAATATCACACTTCCACTCTTTAGAAAATTCTTACATACCTCTCGCTTTTGAGGATTGTTTAATCCCCTAACATTCCATGATAAAAGTCTTAAACTCATTTAAAACTAGTAATCACCCCCAAACCATTTGAAGAACCTTTGTTCCTTCCTTTAGAAGACAACCCATCATAATTAACTGTAGAGACCAAAAGTTCCCTGAGCACTTTCTGTCTTGAGTTTACTGGTCCCTTAGAAGACCCAACATTTACAACATCAATACAATCTTGTTCCAAAAGATGAAACAAAGCCATACATTGAGCTTCATGTTTTACAATAGGAAAACCCACAAGTTTACAGAAACTTTTCATCAAACTCAACACCCATTTTGAATTTTTCACCTGTGCCACCATAATTTCACCCTCTTCAACTTCTTGAGTCACCACCACCTTTCCCCGACTCATTAGGATCCCACCTAGATAAAGCTGGACACTCCAGAAAACAACTCTTTTTCTGCCTGTGAAAAAACCACTAGTATTGACTCCACTATGTTCCCACTGTAAGAGAAGAGGCTCAGAAACACCTTGTAGTAGCTCATCCCCATCCAAAGAACTTGTCGGCACCATCTCAGCTTGGGGATCACACCATTGTTCTTCGCCCACACTCATGGAAAGTATAAAAATACTTTCCAAATGAAAATCCAAAAGAAAATAAAATAAAATACAAGACTATTATATAAAATAAAATCCATATCAGCTATAAAATCAGGGAGGAGAAAGTGTAGAAGTTTTTTTTGATAAGTAATAAGATTTATTGATATCAAAAAAGGGATGCCCTAGTGCACTGTACACAGGAAGTGTATAAGGGTCAAAGAAATCAAGTACAAAAATTACAACAATCTAGAAAATCAAGAAAGGAAGAGAAGGATTGTTTTCACAAAGCAAACAGCCAATCTAATAAGGTTTTAAGGAAAAATAACTTGAGCTCTGAAATGGATCTCTCCTTACCTTCAAAGCACCTACTATTTCTTTCCCTCCAAAGACACCACATGAGACAATGTGGAACAATTATCCATATTTGACCATTCCAATAACAACCAAACTGCCCTTGCCAACAAGCTAAGAGCCCTACAACTAACTTCGGCATAACCTAGCTTACTCTAAATAAGCCCAAAGTGTAGAAGTTGATGTTCACTTACAAAGTGACTTCAAGAATTAAAAAATAATAACTTCAGCGGCACTATTGGTGGCTCCTTTCCCTCATGTCTATTCTTTTCTCTCCAAACGTTCCACATTAAACACAGTAGGACTGTCATCCAAATCTTTCCACTATTTTTTATTTTCTTTTTGGGATAAGTAAACAAAAATGTTCCTAAATAAAAGTATTTTCATCTACATGTACAATGAACACAAAATAGTCCAAAGAATTACAAAGAAAGAGTATTATGTACAGAAAGGCATGGCTATAAAATCCGTGATGTAGTTCCTATTACTAAAACCCCAAGCGCAAGACCAATCAAATAGAGATCTAGGCAAAATTCTACAAACAAATTTACTTATTAGAATAATCCAATGTCCGATTAATCTATTGGTATAAATATCTTACATAATAAAATTGCAAGACCTAAACACCTCCCCTTTCCAAAAAAAGGGAGGATGTCTCAATGAGGATATACAAAAGCATTGGTTTATATAACTATCATCATATCAAGTAAAATTAGCTAGCCTTGCTTAATTTATGCTAATTTTATAAAATTCATTGCAAGCCAAAAATGCAATACCTTGTTCAATTTACTAGCAGAATGATAGACATGAAAAAGTGGGAGG
Source organism: Quercus lobata (assembly GCF_001633185.2). Classification (NCBI taxonomy): domain Eukaryota; kingdom Viridiplantae; phylum Streptophyta; class Magnoliopsida; order Fagales; family Fagaceae; genus Quercus; species Quercus lobata. Next base: position 87,709,378 of record NC_044908.1, read on the forward strand.
GGAAAAAGTGCAGGTAGAAATTTAGTTGCAATTTTAGATGCAAATTGTTTGACTAAACACAAACTTCTTACTGCATCTTCAAGTAGTCATTCATTGCATTCAAATAATGTTTCATTTGTTAATCCAAACATCCATCCAAATTAGTTTGGCAACTATTTCCCTTCCATAAGAAATAGTCCACAATTGTTTTCATTAGTGCTACATAATCAATGATAATTATCTGTAAGTTAATAAAATTGTCTTAACTGGTCTAAGAAAAGCTTATTTGCAGGATCAGCCACAATAAAAACTGACATGCACAATGTTGGAGTGATTTTACTGCTGCTTATTACAAAACAGCCATACATGGAGAAACAAATCTTAATTGGCGACAGGGCAATGAAAAAATTCAAAGAAGGCAAAGAATGCGGGATAGTTGTTCATGAGACATTGAAAGAGACAGGATGCAATGAAGAGAGGGCAACATTGATAATAAAAACTGCATTGCAATGTTTAGACTTTTCAGATGCACGGCCAAGCATAGGTCAAGTGGTTCAAATTTTACACGATCTGTAGATAATAATTTCTGGGAGACAACTGTGAACAGCCCTAGCCCAAGCATATCTGTTTCTTTTCCTTCCTCCACCAATTTTTTTTTTTTTTTGATTATCTGGATAGGGAAAAAAAAGGTAACATGAAGGAGAGTGAAAACCTAGCCTAACTATGTAAGAATATGATTATTTGGCAGCTTGTTTTCGTGAATATAGGGTGTTCATCAATTTTGGGCAAACAAACGTCATTATATTTTTTTCTTTTCATTAACTAAAGCAGGTGATTGCCTGTTGAAAAATTAAAATACAAATTTTGGGTAGTCTTGCTAAGACCACTCAATTAATTTGGTTGGAAAAAAATCAGCCACCAATAGTGACGTAGCCAAAAAACTAGGACACAATGTTGTGGGGATATGGGAATTAATTGATTAATAATATATTTGAGGTATATTTATATACTTCTAAGCATATTTTATGTTTATTTTGAGTTTTAGAAGTAAGTAATAGCAATAAAAATGTTTAAAATTATATCTATAATTGAAAAACAATATTCGATAATAAAAAAGGTACTTTGATACAATCAAATTTTGATAAACATTAATAAATCTGAATTTTTTTTATAATAAACATTTTTTTTAAAGTTACCTTGGTCCATACAAAAAATTACCTTCACAGGGTTTAGTACAATGAATTCACCCTATTACTTCATGTTACCACCTACATCTGGGGAATTCACCCTCACTCATTGTTTGGTGAGAAATCTCCAAAGATTCTAATTGGGTAGATAAGTCTTGGAGGGTATTCATTAAGGTCTAAGGTCTAGTTCATGGTAAATCAGGTCTCAAAACTTAAACACTACATGACCACTATTAAAGTGCATGCAAAAAGCGTTGTGCTAAATGCATATGTAAATGAGATCAACAAACCATTTATTGCAAGATAAATCTAACTAAATAAAACTGTAGGCTAATTTGTGTACTAAATTCAGTCTGTAATACAAAATGCAAGTTACAGTCAAGCAGTATCAGCATGACACCATTCATACATGGTACTAAAGGTTAATGTTGGTAGTAAAAAAGTTTGCACTAGTGAGGTAAGTTCAACAGATAATATAAAGTTATAGCTATTTAATTGATTTTTTCTTTTCTTTTGTTCAGTTTTTTTCTTTTCTTTACTTCACGATGAACATCTTTCCTTTGCAGACAGGTAGCTGACCAAGTCTATCCTTTTTAGAACTCAACTGTATTGCTCAAGCATGTTTATTCTTCCTATAAAAGTAATCAAGACCATCAAGCAAACGTTAAATGCCTTTATTTTATTTTATTTTGTGGACTAGCAATCAAAGGAAAGCTAATGGGGTTAAAGATTCATAGGAGCTCATGTTATGAAGCATATCTAGTGCCTTTTCGCTCAAAGCTGCTTCAAGTTGGAATTTTATTGTTATGAAGCATATTTGGTCTTTGCCCAAGCTTGCAGGCAAAGTCCCAAGACTTATGACTTTTTTTTTTTTTTTTTGGGTGAGGGTAAGCCCCATGTAACCACAAAGGAATTCACATCAGCAATCACATACATAAAATAAATAATTGTAAACTGATATAATGTAATGAAAAGTAAAATTGTAATTCACATCAGCAATCACATAAATAATGAGAAGTAAAATTGTAAAATTGTAAACTGATATAATATCAGATCCTGCTTTTCTGAAAATAAATTAAAATATAAGAAGGTTCAGAGAGACTCAATGGAAACTGATATAATATCATAGGCAGCAGATCCACACTGAAAAAACTAAAACAGTTCTAGAGAAACAATAAATACGCAATTCAAATGACCGCAGGTGTTTCATATGATTCAGTCTATTTTCACAATAATAATATATGGAAATCCCCATCATGCATGAAACCACAAAAAAGAAAAAAAGAAAAAAGACCAATGTTAAGAATTTATAAGACTTACAGAGAAAGAAAAGAGAGTAACTCAGCCATACCATAGGTTTTTCACATGCCGATCTTGAAGTGGCGTGTCCCCCAGATGAGGAGATTGTAGGAAACTAGCATTAAAAAACTAACTATTCAGTTAGTTGGACCCGTTTGCAAACAATTTGTGGTTGTAACAACTCGAGCCTTAGAGGGTCGATTTAGGGCCTCTAAATCGACCCTCTAAGGCTCGGTTTACCTGGGTTAACATGCGAAAATTCCACGTGGAGTACACGAGGAAATCGAGTGTCTGAGACTCGATTTCCGCGTGTACTCCACGTCGAAATCGAGTCTATGAGACTCGATTTCGACGTGTTCTCCACGTAAAAATCGAGTCTATGAGACTCGGTTTTCCTAAAGGTTAAACCGAGTCTCAGACAGTCGATTTTTACACTTTCATAATTCACGCGTCTCGGTTTTGGGCGCAGACCAGCCAGGCATTGGTCATGTCTGTTGGGCGCAGAGAATATTTCCAGCCAGGCTAGTCATGTCTTTTTTGTTTTATTTCGAATGTGCAATGTTTGTCTAAAAGAAAAGTCTTTGGGCGTGCAGAATACCAGCCAGGCATTGGTCATGTCTGTTGGGCGCAGAGAATATCTGACCAGCCAGGCATTGGTCATGTCTTTTATGTTTTATTTTGAATGTGCAATGTTTGTCTAAAAGCTTATAAAGAAAAAGTCTTTGGGCGTGCAGGATATCTGACCAGCTATGCATTGGTCATGTCATGCCCATTTTTTATGTCTATTTTGAATGTGCAAAGTCTGAGCAGCATTGTTTTGGCATTGGTCATATCCGTGTTTTGTTTTTTGGGTGATTGGTCAGAAAAAAAAAACTCTCACACAACTCTCACACCTTCAGCAACTTCTATCACAGAACCTCTCTCAACAACTCTCAAAACATCATACAACTCTCATAAACTCTCATACATCAGCAGCAAAACATTGCTCCTCTCACTCTCATACAATCTCAGCAGTATATTTGCTCATCCTCATGTCAAGTAAGGGTCTCCTCCTCACTCTCTAGTTGGTTGTTTAGTGTATATAGCTGCTTTAAAAAGTGTTGCTTGCATTGAATTTGTCATGCCATTTCTTGATAAAATATTTGTTTGTATTAAATATTTATATTTGTTTCCTAATAAGATATTTGTTTGTATTAAATATTTATATTTGTTTCCTAATAAGATATTTGTTTGTATTAAATATTTATATTTGTTTCCTGATAAGATATTTGTTTGTATTAAATATGTATATTTGTTTCATAATATTATTATTATTTTTTTTGAGTAACCGGCCTAGAAGCCCAAGCAAGGCTCCTTATGTATATTAGTTGGTTGTTTAAATATGTGTATATATATATATTTATATTTATATATTTATACAACTATATGTTTAAATATTTATATAAATATATTTTGTATTTATATATTTATACAACTAAATGCAAATATAAATATAAATATATATTTATATAAATATATAGATTTATATTTATATTTATATTTATATTTATATATTTATATTTATATATTTATGTTTATATATTTATATTTATATATTTATACAACTATATATATATTTATATTTATATATCTATACAACTATATATTTATATTTATATATTTATACAACTATATATTTAAATATTTATATATTTATATAAATATATAAATAATAGACACATAAGGAAACAAAAAAGAAACAGGTTCAAAGAATTGTGCAACCTCCAACTTTTATGAAATTCCAACCATGAGAAAGACATTATTGAATATAGTAAAAGCTGTGAAAATAATTGGATCACCGGTCCAGTTGCACCTAATTAAGCAGCTGGCATTTTTCCATTTTCTAGATGACATAAAGCTGATGACATATTAGCAGATCCGAAACAAATTTACTGTCATGACGGATTTTTTATTGTATGATTTTTATGATTCAGAGTCAAAATTTGAGTTTGTATATCACATCTAGTATATTTCACTGTATATTAATGCCTTGATTTTCAAATTAGATGATATGCCTAATTTGATTGATCATGATCATATTCACATTAGTGTTTTTTTCTTTTTTCTTTTGTCTGATGAACCCTGCTCTATGTTATTTCATTAATAGTAGTGTAATAGGGTATGCCATTAATTTCCGTAGCACTGGAATGATGATATTTTTATTTATATTTTTGTTAGAGCTGAGTTTAAAATTTGTAATGGGGGTGAGTTTTGTTTTTAGTTTTTTTATTTGTTTGAGTGTGTTTGTATGTGATGTGGGGTGAGTATATGCAATTGTTACACTTTTAGATCCGTTGTAATTTTTGTACTTTGAGTAGATAGAAAAAGTTTTGTAATTGATGTTAAATGAAAGAGATAAAATATGTCACTAACATAAATTTCCTTGGCTTGGCTCTCTAATAGGTTCACAATCTTTGAAGAATATTGATATAAATGTATACTTCGGTGGACCCCTTCACAATCCTGAAGGGATTGACGGATTCCCATTTATAGGGGAGGGTATCGAATGCTACTACATGATGTTCCGTCGTAAGTTGAAGACGTTGAATGATTTGAAGAGGAAAATAATGGACGAATTGAAATTGAATCCTGCTTGGTATGACATCAAGATTATTTATCGTTACCCACAAGAAGTCCTTCATGAACGGATAAATTATGGGTATATGGCGATCAAAGAAGATAAACATGTAAAGATGATGTTTAATAGGATCCAGAAAATGCCCCAAGTAAATGCTGCTGAGTTGTATGTAAGTTTGGAGGCGGCTGCAGATAACACTACTGAGGTGGTGCAAGAAACAACTACGGCTTTACAATTTACAGCCCTAGATGATGGATGCACTACAATGGGAGGGTATACGATGGGAGGGTATACTGCACAAGGGTATACGATGGGAGGTTATACGCTCCCATCTCAAGATCATGTTGCTAATACTAGTGAAACCCTCTATCGTGAAGAGACACATTTAGAGGAGGAAGACGAAGACGAAGATCATGTTGCGAATGATGGTGAAAATGTTGAGGTTGTGGATGAGTACGAAGAGAGGATTGAGCAAGGCGACTTTGAGAACGATGTGGATGAACATGAAGTCGTTCCCAATTTTGAAGAGGAAAATATGGAGGACCATGATGAAGGTGATGCAAATGATGATATTGGTGTCCAGCATAATAGAAATACGACCACTGGCTACAGACCTCCTGCTGAGTCATTCTACTCAAATACTTGGGAAGATATGGTTGATCCTTCACGTCTTCAGATACCATTTGTCTCTACTTGGGAAGATGGGATGCATTTTTCTAAAGGGTTGACTTTTGCAAATAAAGATGCGGTGAAACATGCATTGATAATATACGCAGCAAATGATAATAGAAATTTTATAATCCGGAGGTCGACCAAAACGAAATTGTGCGCCGCATGTGTTGATGACAACTGCAAGTGGTATGTTGGGGCATACATGAAGACTAAATTCAGTGGTATGTGGATGGTTACGTCTTATGTGGGTCCACACACTTGTATACCCTTTGGCCTAAAAAGAGATGGTAGAATGATGGATTCGCATTTTGTTGCATCAGAAATTGTGGGGAGATTGCAAAAAAATCACACTACACGTATTGATGACCTATGGGAGATCATACGTACTAAGTATAATCATGAGCTTTCTTACTATAAAGTATGGGACGCAAAACAAAAGGCAATTGCTAAGATATTTGGGGATTGGGAGGAGTCTTACCAAAAGTTGCGAAAGTTGTTGTTGGCATACTTGGATGAGGACTCAGGTACCCAGTACAGCTATCACACCATACCTAGGCCAGACGAAGGTACTGCTGTACTACGCTATGTATATTGGGCATTCGCTCCATGCATTGCTGCATTCCAATATTGCAGGCCAGTGATTAGTATTGACGGGACTCATCTGTATGGTAAATACAAAGGGGTATTGATGATTGCAATGGCAACCGATGCTAACCAAAAGGTTTTGCCTCTCGCCTTCGCTGTTGTGAACAAGGAGTCAGGGGCTAGTTGGGGGTGGTTTTTAGAGTGTCTCAGGACTTCCATAGAGCATGTCATACCTAACGATGGAATTTGTATTATTTCTGACCGACATAAAGGTATCAAATGTGCCATTCGAGAGTGGCCTAGACGTGAGGACGGAAGAGAACAGGTATATCACCGATATTGCCTTCGACATGTTGCTAGCAACTTCAACAGACACTTTGATAACCCGATTCTAAAGGCATTGGCCTTGAAAGCTGGATATGCGAGTAATGAAGCTAAATTTCAGTCCATAATGCAAACCATTAAGGAGGCCGAGATTAATTTACTGAGGGGTGTAGACCCTACTGATACGCGGATTGAACGTTATATGCCGTTCACATATCTAGTGAGTGAGGAAGTGGAGAAATGGACCCAGTCACATGATGGTGGAAGACGTTACGGGGCAATGACAACCAATATCTCCGAGTGCTTTAATGGGGTACTTAAAGGTGCCCGCGGTTTGCCCATTGCTGCAATGGTTCATTTCACTTGGTGCAAACTTGTTGCATATTTCCACGATCGACATAAACAAATTACTTCTGATCTCTCTCGAGGTAAGCTATGGAGTGATTATGCAATGGAGATCTATAGCAGAAATGAGCAGAAAATTGCAGGACACACTGTGAGGAAATTTAATCATGCAGAGGGTGTATATCAGGTGGTTACCCCGTACAATGACCATAGAGGTGGAAGGGGAAACCACAGTCATGAAGTGCGCATATTTGCTAGAACATGTGGTTGCAGAAAGTGGCAAAACTTGAAGATCCCTTGTTCACATGCAATTAAAGTTCTTCAAGGTCTGCATCTCAATGCGACCAACTATATTGACCCATGTTACAGTTTGAACAACGCCATTCTCACATATTCACATAATTTTGTGGTACCAAAGTCAGAGTCTGAGTGGAGGGACGTTTCCGGACCACGATGGGTGCCTGATCCACTGCTGTTGCGGGGCATAGGTCGTCCTGTGAAGTCAAGAATAAGGAATGAAATGGATGGGGTACGGCGAGAACGGGGAAGCCGGAGGGAAGATCCGGACTTGAGGGAGACTCAACCGAGGCAACAATGCGGAGTGTGTCATCAAGAGGGGCATAACCGTAGAAGTTGTCCCAATTCCCGTGGGGCATCGACAAGTGGTACTACTATAAACTAGGCAAGTGCCCTCACTGTTTTTATATAATATATTCAGAATTTCATTTTCTTCTAGTTCTTTGCATTTGGAAACTAATGACCGTATTTTAATTTTTGGCAGGCAAGCGGAAACTCGATTTTGCTAAGTGACATTGTACGTGGGACTTGTGGTTATCTTCTGTATTGACAAGTGCTAGGTGACTATGTAGAATCTGTTGTATCAGTATGGAGAAGTGCTTGGTGACTATGTAGAGTATGTTGTATCAATATGGTTTAGTATGGACAAGTGGTAGGCAAATATGGAGACTATGTTCTATTTATTAGTTGTTATTTTGGTTATTGTTGAATGTTGTTGTAATTGAACTATTTGCTGTCCATTGTACTTGTTACTATAGTTGTGTTGTGCAGCTTTTGCCTATAATGCCAACAATTATATTACTTTGGCATTAGTAGCTATTACTTTGGCAAATTCAACCACAGGGCCCTCCTTTGAAGCGATGATAGCTAGTATTGAATGCTTTTTGTCCGTTAATAGAGAACCTATAATGGTCATAGTAACTGTTTGAATCCAGCTGTTTGCATATGATGTACGAGCCATTTACTAGTATCATATGCTTGTATCTACTTGTTTACCGCTGCTCATGTTATGTGTTCTGGATCTAGTTTACTGCAGGGGAAGGGAAACCAATTATGGTTTACTGCTGCACGAGTAGGTGCCAAAAACAAAAACAAAAAAAAAAAATGGAAAAAAAAAACCCAAGTAGAAATCGACTCCCTAATAGTCGATTTCCTATGGAAATCGACTCTCTGAGAGTCGATTTGGTATTAAGACAGTCCACTTCCACTGGGGATTTTGAGTAGGTGCCAAAAACCAAAAAAAAAAAAAATCTTTAAAAGTGGAAGTCGACCATCTTATAGTCGATTTCCATACGAAATCGACTATCAGAGAGTCGATTTCGTGTGGAAATCGACTATAAGATGGTCGACTTCCACTGGGGGAATTTTTTTTTTTTTTAATCCCAAGTTGGGAACTAATTTCAACAGGCAAGTGAAAATTGGTATTTTTATAACTTATTGCTTTAAATATAAACGTATAGATGTAAAAAGTCACGACAGATATAACAATGAACTCAAGTTTCCTATTTTGTGCATAAAACTAACTACAATGCTGAAATTAAATTGCAAGAGTCAAATTAAATGAATTAGGTTATTTGTCTCCATATATTGCAAGGACATACCTTAATGAAATTTTAGACTAAAGAGAACCACACCAAGTCTAAAAGCTCAAATTTGAAACTTTCTTACTTTATCACATAGGCTTTAATGTAAGACTTTGATAGACGGTATATTGTAAGCGTCCTCATCTCAACGAATTCAAACGCCACTCATCTCAACGAATCATGCTATATTATTCAAATATTTGCATTCATATTCACGATAAAATCACAAGGCTGGTACAGTTTAAGTGCCAAAAGAGAAAGAAAAAAATTTGAGTAATGTTTTTTTACACATTAAAACATGTTATTTGAAATATAGTACCAAACACATTGACGTGTCTCTACGCCCCTTAGCATTCCAAGTGTCTCCCTAGTGGTGTAAGACATTGACGTGCCTAGAGAGACCGTCCTCACACATTCAACCGATGAGATTGAGCTATAATCCATCATTGATCCATTCTTCACCAAATTGACCCCAACATTCAGCTCTCCACAATCAGATTGATAGATCAACTCATTATTGAAGATTTCAAGCTTCCACTGACCCTTACGTGCCACCTAAAGCGTTGAAGTCACATCCTATGCACTACACATGACACCACCCAAATAGACTTATGGTGGGTTAGGTTGGGTTGTGTTGGTGGGTTGGATACACACTCTACACAGGAAGAGCAATAACGATAAATTTGAACTTAGATTATTATAATATTTTCTTATATACATGGAGAATATGTTATTATAGTGATTTTTTTAAAAAAATATTATAGTTAGTTGACTAATTTAAACATATCCAAGAAGATTTTTAAAAAATTGTACACCCCCATTCTATGGAATACATGTTACATATTACAATAAGTTTAAATTATTATATAATTTTAGAATTGTAGCATTTTTTTTTTTCTTTCCAAATATAATTATTATACCTATATTGTTGAAATTTTAATTTTCAGGTAATTTTTTGAATTTTTATTATTTTTATTGCTTTTCTAGGGCCCATATCTTTATTTCCAATACCTATTTTGTTTGTATTTTTTAACCTAAAACTAAAGAGTTTGACAGAAATAGAATAAAATTTCATGCTTTTCAACCTAAAAATTAAGAAAAATAAAATAAAACTTCGAGCCCAAAACTGAATTGGACTGAATGGACCTAAGTGGACCGAATAGGATTGAAGTGGACTAAAATAGACTGAATGAACCTAATAGACCGAATTGGACTGCAGTGAACCGAATAAGTAAAACTATAATGGACGGAATGGACCTAAGTGGACCGAATTGGACCAAAATAGACCAAAAGGACCAAATAGACTGAATTGGACCGAATTAACCAAAGTGGACCTAAGTGAACCAAATTAGAGCGAAATGGACCAAATGGGACTTAACATAAAGTCATAACCCTTGTAGGTCTTGCATGAAATACATATGCCAGATCAAACGAGAGCTAAAGTTGATGCCAAAGTTGGCACTTAACATAAAGTCATAACCCATGTGTTTATAAAATGCTCACTACTTGTTCTTGGAAACTAAAACTGGTTTTTCAAATGGAGAAACCATCTTGCTTCTACAAAACCATCAGTCACGAATTGCTCAAAATGATACTGTCCCTTTTTGAAACACTATTTGAAAGAATCTTAACACAAGCTGATCGGACAAGTTCACAAAATATAAGCCAAACAATCTATAGAGGAAGTTCATACATCAAAAGGCACCATGCTATTCTCTCATAACTTGACCAATCAAAGACTTAAAAATAAAACGTATTATGCAGATCTTATATTAGTTGCTGGGAAGCATAAGCAAGTCTCCTTCCATTAACTTTACGCAGAATATGGTATCCTCAAGGCCATTCTCTGGGCAAGCCAAGCTCTTTGTGAATCTGGGTCAATGAAACGATGCATGAAGAACTGTCCTGCTTCTTCGTCTATCAATTCTCTAGCCCATGCGACCCTCTTTGATGGGCAACTACCTGGCCCATAGCACCTGCATTTTTAATTGAAGCATTCCATACTTATTTAGTGTGCTATTAAGAATAAACTTTCATAAAGACACCAGCATCCATTTCAGAAGAAAAGTCAAAGAAAACTTGAGAATACAACCAACTCAACCAAAACAGTAATCCAACATGTTATCAATTCATTTTCATTTTCATCTCTACTCAGCATCAAAAAAAGGTTATCAAAGAGCATCTGCACTTGTTACAAGCTACCAAATCATAATAGTAAAATTGGCGAACATTTTATTGCAATTTATTAATTATATGGTAAAAAATGCGATGTTCATAATAAAGGCTTATGGTCATTAAGCACAACTGGGCATAAAAAATTGCCTGAATGTGCTTTTTTATGAGGTGATGCTATTTTTGTTTTTTGTTTTTGTTATCTTGTTTTCACTTTCATCAGTCACTTCATCAAATTCAGAATCCTCAGTGGCATGTTCACTTTCAGAGTCACTCAACACATACCTTGTTTTCTAACTTGGTTCACCCTTTGAGGTCTTGCTCTTGCTGGTGCAACTTCAATAGTTTCTTCAGTACTGGCAGAAGTAGAAGCAGAACCCCAATTTTCTTCATTTTCAGTCACTTCATTTACCTTACCGACCCTTCCCAACACAGAACCACTTCCATATCGTTGAATGGAGATGCCCTCATCTTTCTCACTATCTTCTCCGGTGAAATCCTGGAATTTTCAGCAGGCTTTAACATGTCAGTCAAAAGCTTCTTGGCTGGTACTTTGGGCACTTCAGTCTCCATGGCTAGTTATAGATAAAAACAAAGAGAAATTTACTGTGGGAATACTTACAGAAAAAACAGTCCAACACATTCCCAATGATCACGGTAAAAGATCATGGAAAAATTCACAAGAAACTAATTATTAGTTCTGCTGAATCTCAAGTGGAAATTTTAGTTGGTGCTTGTAACATGGAAAATTTTTATCTATGTACATTACAGTATTTTGTTCTCTTATAATTGATTTTATGAAGAAGAATAATAGAAACACAATTTCTCACACAAGATCATATATTAACTGGTTTGCAAACAATATCCCCATATCATCCACTGTAATTTTTCTTACATTACAGCTGAGTTGTGTAAAGATCATAATAAATAGTCTAATGAAATATAATAATATAGCATTTACCGGCTGATTGATCAGGAGATGCATCGAGGTTATAGGCAGCAACCTCTATCGTTCTTTAACCTCATCCTTTCGAAGGAAAAATAGAACATACGAACAGAAACAGACCTTAGCAGGAGCTTTCTCTGGTAAATGAAGCAGAAGTAAACCAAAAATCAAACAAAAAGTAATTCCCATATAATAAACATAATATTTTTTGACACTTACCAATTTCCATTGCAGCCACAGATGACGAGACAGCTTCTGCAACAGATTCTGCATTATTTGCCTTCTTATTATTGTTCTTCCGTGGGTTCTTGGGTGCTTGTCTAGCAGACTTCATAGCATCTTCACCCCTTGCTTTGCCTCTCATTTTCTTTCTTAACTCCTCTGACTCACATCACTTCTCTCTAGCTCCTAAATGACATAAAACTAAAAACAGTCAACAAATAGAAAGACAGAAAAATAAACAAATCATCACAAGGAATTGTTAATTTTTCAGTCATACATCGAGTTGCCCCTCCAAAGCATCAAGATCTGTCCTCCAAAAGGACTTTGGAGTTTCCTTTCTCAAATCATCAACCTCCTTATTGACCTTATCCCTTTCAGCGCATAACTCCTGAACCTTCTCAATGGTCAAGCTTCCAATTGCCATGGCCAGTAGATACTCATAATCACTTATCTGTACCCCATTACTACTGCTGTGAGCAGGAGATTTCACTTCTGTTTCTTCTGTATCATCAGTTGCACCAGCAACTTCTGGCTCAACAGCTTTAGTTTTCTTTGGAAAAGGAGTGAAACCTTTTGTTTGCAGCTCAACAAACAGATCAGCTCTCTTCCTATTACTTACAATGATCTCTCCCTTCACAAGTAATGTAAATTTTATTCAGACCATAAAAAGGAGTCAGCCAAGTGTATAGGAAGTACACAGCTAGGGACCAAAACAATCAAAAACACAAATTACAAGCATCCATCAAATCACTATTGAATTTTGTACTTTGCATCCGAAACTATGAAAACTTGCAATCATCACACCAATCATAATAAATTTTGCAAATTGCACCACATAACTTGATTGACTGGAACACTGGTTAAAGCTATAGTGATAATAATGTCAAATGCTAAGAAGAGCCAAAATCCCAGTAGATCTTCTATGACATTAATGATTGATTGCAATATAGAGATCAAGAACTAATTTATCAAAAAAAAGAGATCAAGAACTAGTTCATTATTACAAATCAACAACCAATCTAATCTAAAAATTAACTCAAATGTACTCTTAAGAGATATTGAGGTTTTGAGGATAGTTTAAGCAGAAAATTATACCGTATAATTTCAGCATGCCATTGGGGCAATATTGGAGCTGGGCAGACTATAAGCGTGGCACCAGTAGCAACAGGAGATTCAGCTGCTTGTATCAGTTCCAAGCACAATGGGCAAATATGTTCCCCATCTCTCACAACTATGTCGGCATTATTTTGTTTCCTTGTGTGCTTTTCGAACTCACCCATTGACCCATTTCCATATCGTTGTCCGTTGGAAATTTCACTTGATTTTAGACGTTTTCTTTTAGGTGAATATCCAACACAATCTGCGTGTTGCCAAGAATCACAAATGTCGCACTGCACCCATAATCCTTTATACTTTCGACTCTCACTAACAGCTCCACATATACACTCAACACGCTCCCTTTTCAATCTCTTAAGATTAATTTTCTGATGCCCAGGAAACTGCACTTCAGTATTAGCAAATATGCCACATTCAGATGCTGACTTCCGATGAGCAAAGATGCAAGCAAGCAATTCAACTGTTTTTCCCAAACCCATCTCATCTGTGGAAGTCATAAGAGTCATAATCATCATGGTCAAATCAATCAGAGCCACATCATATTTGCACACCCTTACTACCCTTACAATTTGAAATTTGCATAATCATAGCCACAATTTTCAGAAGATTTATTATAGCTTTTTGCCATCAATTGAATTATCCAATAGAATGAGGACAGGAAAAAAGAAAAGCAAAAAGAATCATTCTTAAGTGTATTCCTCCCCTTACTTTCATTTCCGGAGGCCAAGACAGTTATACAAATTTTGGAATAAGCACAGGTGAGTTAGGACAAGTCAATATCATAAATAGTTCTCACTCAGGCAGGCCTACATGTCCAAGCTACTTTTCAAGGTTTCTATCACAAATTAAGGCACCAACATGCCACTCTAAACATTTGGGAGCACATTTAGGCCCAAATCAAATTGAAAACTAATTAGAGAAGAACAAGTAGTGACATAATGTGAAACACTTGATTACAAATTATGCATAGAACATAAACAAGTCCACATCAAATGGAACGACATGGAACCTGAATGAAGAATAGAGCCTTACCTTTTCCCTGCTATAATGGACTCATATGCTTCTGCAGCATCAAATTTTTCCTGGTTTCTTTGAACGACATGCAATAGGTCACTCTTCACATCAATTAATTGTTGAACCGTGTCAAAAGATAGCTTCAAATAAGGTTTGTGCAAGCCAGACAAATGGTTTTTCTGTCCAGAAGCATACAAAGATATCAGAATGCATATATAGGGATACAGAATTATAATACCAACTCAAGAATAAATAATGATAATGATGTGCAAGGATATGACAATTAAATAACCAATCATAACAAGCCCACTATAGTAAATTAAGTCTGCAGGTGAATGATATAGATTATAAAATTATCTGCAACAATTATTTTAGCATGGTACGACCTAACACTCCAAAAAAGATGATTAGCAAGAAAATGGGTTGAATAGACAACTATACACCCTAACTGCAAATTTGATGTATTTTTTTGCAAAACATAATGGTTATTTAATCATGAAGCATACAAGGAAAGATAACAAAAAGGTGGAATGATATAGTTTAAATATTCTTTGTCAATCATAAATAAATAATGCAATCCTATGCATACTTCCAGAATTTCTACAATTTAATGATAGGCTAACAAGAAAAGGGTAATGACCAAAAAGCAGAGCATAAGCCCAACTTCTGCATGAAGTACAAATTCAAGCAATAAAGATTAATTACCTGAGCCGCAGAAGTTGCACCATGCCGTTTTGGCCGCTTACTCCGATCAGGTGCAATAATTGGGTTCTCAAAGTTACTCACCAGTTCATCTTTCGGAGGTTCATATGGAGGCACGTTTTCAAGTTCTGCTTTACAAGCAGCAAGAAAAAGTTAGCTTTAATGATTCTTTGTTACCGAGATTCTTCTTGCAACCTCACGTGTTCCACTTCTTTATATTTCTTTCTAATACCCCTTAGGAAAAAATATAAAGAAATGGAAGACCTGAGGAAGCAAGAACAATCTTGGAAACATAGAATAATTAAAGCTAACTTTATCTTGCTGCTGCTGAAGCAGAACTTGAAAACATGCCTCCATATGAAACTCCAAAAGATGAACTTGTGAGTAACTTTGAGAACCCAATAAATAATGCAGCTGATCTATATTTTCTGATTCAGAAAAACTGGCATATTTCAGTAACAAAGGATCTAGAAATTTTTTCAAGCATGGCAGACAGTTGTGACCAATCTAAAGGTGATGGGCTCTCATTTTTTTCTTTAAGTGTGCTTGTGTGCGTGCATGCGTGTGCATGTGTGTGTGTATACTTTGAAGAAAGCAATAACTTATGCATGTGTGTATACTTAGAAGCAGTGATATCTACAAAATGAATGTGCCCAACCTGTTTCTCCGAGCTCTTTAACTTATGCAAGCATCCAGCAATTTTTGCAAATCCACCTATATCTGAGGTTTCTGGATCAGATTGACAATTTACATTTGCTGATTCATTTTCATCTCCTTCTTCTATGCTCTCAATCTTTTCATTGTAATTTTGGCAACGGATGCAGTTCATCTTTTCATGAATTTCAGACCTACATACATAAAATACAGATATTTATACTAGAAGATAGAGTAAGTTTCAATATTATTATCCAAACATGAATATGAACTTTTGCAGCTAAGAAGCATTTCAACCAACTATTCAAGGGAATGGTAAGAGGATTTGAAAAGCAAAAATAAAAATAAAATGGAATAAATTTGGAGAAGGTGTCATTAGATATCATCTTATCTATTTCAACAGTATCAATGTGTCACAGTAGTGATAGGATGACCAATTGTTGGTAGGACCAGCAGTTATAATTAGTACTACGTTTAATGGAGAGAAAGAGAAGGAGACCAGAAGATAGATCTATCTAAATTGACACTTTATTTGAAACCTACAAAACAGTAACAACTCTAGTTGACAAAAGAGAAACTATGGCATCAGGCCATGTATAGTGTACAAAACAATCACAAGAATAAAAAGAATCTGCCTCATTGGTTTTTACTATATAAAAACTATGTATTTACAGCTAATTAAACTTAACAGAATGTCCCTTCAGCAAATTCATTCACTGTTGTAGTGTAGTTAATTACAATCACCCCGGAAACATGAGAATTATATGTCTCTACTAGCCTTAGGCTTACATCCACAGGCAGCATAAAGGATAAAGTCACATTGACAAAATAAAGAAATTATAATGGTGGTACAAAACTCTCACAAAATCCAAAACCCAAAGAGATCTCTCTCACAAATAGAAAGATTGGTTTAAGTGTTTTACAAAGAGCTACCTGCATATTTAGATAATTTCTCTCAAGTTGACTTTAGAGGTAAAGTGACTAAAAATCCTTAACCAAGTAGGACTAAGCAGTACTTGTCAGTTCTGTCGTACACAGGGAGGAGAGGAATCACAAACCCAAATTATTAATTACCCCAGATCCCAGATAGCTCATACCTTTGGATGATTGCACAACTTCTTAAGAGCTGTTATATAAGCCAACATCTTTGACTTTGACTGCTTCATCTCTTCAGTGATCGCCCGTTTAACCTGTGTTTAGGGGCATGGAATAACAACCATGTCAGACACAGAAACTTGTTATTAACCACTAATTACTTAGATGCACAGTAGCTGAAGAAGAGTGAGAACCTACATTTTTGGAATGTATAAAATGGTTGTATAGGTCTGATTGGAGAGGAGTTAACTTGCAACAAACAACTTCAACTATCTGCAAATCGGAAAGAATCAGAAGCCACAGATTTTAAATACCACAATGTTTAGATTGTTACAGAAAAAGGACAAAGATGGAAATTATGTAGAAAGGGTTACTCTAACAAACCTTGAAAATGATCAAGAAAATTTGCATATAGTGTCTCAGAAAATAATTTTTACTGATTATGCTAGTTAAGGTACAACTAAAGCATTTATCCATAAAGTTTCTTATAATCTAAAATGTGCATAGGGAATAAGTGGAACATTTTCAGAAAAAAAACTCAATCTAACATCTCAAGTCACCATACTGTAATTTGCAGACTGGATTGCCGAGTATTAGATCTACATAATCTTGGCATCCCTTAAATTCCTCATAATCATGGAAATTAAAAATAATTTTTCAGAGCACAAAAGATTGTGTCTGAAGTTATTCTATCAACCTAGATAACAAGAGAACAAGAGAACCATAGATAACCATAGATAACCACAAACAATGTACATTAAATCATTTTGGCCACAAAAATAATTTCATGAACTTTTGAACACCAGCTTGAAATGTCCAGTTAAAGGAATAAGGTATCATTTGAGTTACCTTTTTTGAACCTTACGCTTTCTCGTATAATAAGGAGGAGGTCTTGCATGTCCTTCGTCAGATGCCTTCGGCCCAGCGTTGTGTCCATGTTTGTGCCCCCCTGTCCCACAAGGAGGTGCCTTAGATATGCGTTTTGGCCGACCTTCTGCCGCTGCAGCTAACCCAACAGGCTGCTCAGGCTGAACATGGGGTGGGCCAATGGATGTACTGTGGGAAGGTGGGTCCTGTTGCAAGTCAGGAGGGGTTTGATCAAGACCCAGGTCAAATGATGGAATAGGTGATAGCTCAGGAAATGACCGTGGGGTGGGTGGACGCATGTCAGACCCAGGACAGGCATGTGGGGTGGGTGGAGGGATGGTGGGACTAGGGGACTCATGTGGGGTGGGTGGAGGGATGGTGGGACTAGGGGACTCATGTGGAGTGCCTAAAGGGATGGTAGGGGTAGGGGATGGATGTGAGGTGGGTGAAGGGATGGTGGGGCTAACGGATGGATGTGGGGTGGGTGAAGGGATGGTGGGGCTAAGGGATGGATGTGCGGTGGATGGAGAGGGATCGAGGGTAGGGACAACCTGAGGGGTAGCAACAGGTGGACGAGAGCAACGTCCGGCAGGAGCTGTGCTCGTGCTTGGGCTCTCAGTAGTGCTTGGCCTCTGAGTAGGCGCTGCCGCAGGAGTAGCTGCCTCCTCGTTCGGGGCCTCAGGTTCTCGAGATCGTACACGGCCAATCTCATGCACTGCCTCCAGCACATTAATAATGTCATTGTGCTCCTCCGTGCCCACTGGGTGACGGCGCATCATACGGACATATCCTTCAATCTGCACATGGAAAAACCAAGTATATTAATAATGCAATATCAAAATGAAGAAAGCCAATCAATAGTATAATAAAGGTTGGTTCCAAATTGATACGGCAACTAATAATTGGAAAACATTACCTCTCAACATATATTACTACATAAAGTGTTAAGATTACAATGTTGACATGGATGTATATGTTTACTAGAGGATCAAATGAGGTTAATTTACTAATGAGGTTAAATCTCATTTGATGCTCTAATGAGGTTAATTTACTAGAGGATCAAAAATGTTTTAGAAAGACCACTAGAATTGGCTAAATCTATCCCATATCCATCCTTTTGTTGGTCCCCTATAGATGGTAACAGTACAGTCCACTCTTTACCAAAATGGTGTTTAAGATCGAAAGCTACTGGCTATTTTGATCTTTGTAATTGCCCTACTTGTTTTGTTAATCTTATCATGGAAGAGGCTAGTTCTGTTGTAGATGTTTAATTTTTTTTGCTGCTGTTGGAATAAATTTTTTTCAGTTCATCAAAAATGAAAAGTCATTTTGCCACTCACCGTAAATAAATTTTATACTTTTGGGCTTGTACTTGTCTTTTACAATATGGGAAATTGCTGCGTTAAAAAAAGGCTTAAAAAAATTGAAGGCCCAGCCCAACCCCATAAACAAAAATGTGATAATCCAGCCTCAAGAGTCAAGACCATTTATACCTTTAAGGAGGGATAAAAGAATGAAGACCTTATAGATGCAAGGAGCAGAAGGTAATCAAATTATGAGAGAAAATTTTAGTTAACAATGCCAAAAGGGGAAAAAACTTCAGTATATACTTCAATTCAGGCTTTCACTTCTCAACTGCAAGAAACCTATATAATTCATTAACGATTACCATTAAGAATCCAAAGTTTCATCAAAGAATCAAGCCAAACAGCAGCTGAACATCGCAAACAGAAAGAACAAGCAATAAATTTTCAGATCAATGGTCATCAAGTAATTCTATTATGTGAAATACAACAGTTAAATCTCATTTGGACTAAATTGAAATTAACTTTTGTATTAAAGATGTAGTTAGCGGATATCGTCTTCTGAAAAATGCAAATTGCCAATGCCAAATGAGGAAAAAAATTAAAAATAATAAAAATGGAAAGATGAATGTATACCACCACTCTAAAGGCTGAAATACGAGATATGACCTTAGAGCATTCCAAATTAGATTTGTATATTCCCAAAGTTCTCTATAAGGTAAATCAACTTCGATTGTCTATAAGCAATCTTAAGCAAACAACAATTTAAAAGGGAGGTTTGATGGTAAGCAAACATTGGACCACATAAGAAGAGTTCTCTAAACAGTGGTAAACTAAGTAACAAGTACGGTAAGATGTAGAAGACATGAAGAAGTTACCATTAGAATGAATCTAGCACCAGGGATATCGATAAACCTTCGAGTTATCCTTGTGAACCAATCGAAGTACTCGTGCTGTAGAGGCATATCACCAAGCACTGCTTCACAACGCCGTTGAAGGCGATGACCCCAGTCCGTGAGATGCATAGCATGTCTCCGCATCCAATCAACACCCATCTTCCCCCTCAAATCAATTGCATGAAGCACCGGGTCCGTGTTAACATCGCGGGGAATTTCTTGGATCATCCCAAATTGCCGAACGACACGATCCGGTGTATGTTTCTCTACTAGATGGAAACATACAAGCGGCACGATTGCCGTCTACACTGCCCTCCCTGCAACACACCACGGCGGAAGGTTCTCGTATTCATCTTCATACGGCTGCCACACCACCTACAACAGCCCAAAAACAAATATGCAACACATTAGGCAACTATCTTTCTATTTAAAAGTTCAGCAAATAAATATATCTTGTTCTTGAACATGTTGAACAAAGCATTTTCATACCTGGTTTGGCAACATTAAAGCTATTTGCTCCCGATACCTGTCCCTGAAGACCTGGGCAGGCCTATTTTTCTTGTTTGGGACCCACACCCACCTACAATCAAGAACAGGGAATCAATATCTACAACTTCCCAAGTAAGATAATATTATGATTAAAACTATAATGTAATCAAATATAACTACTAATAGAATCTTATAGAAATTGCCTCAATTAATAATATCACTAGAATGAAAAAAGTCCTTATAAAAACAAAGCACATACAAGCCATATGACAATGACAAAATTAGAGTATATTAACGTAATCATATATATTGAAACTCTGTTTAACATTTTTAAATGTTGACATAAATGGTTCGTACAACCCTTTTAAATAAAAATAAAAAATTTATATTTTAAATTACATGATTGTAAGCTTAGGTAATGATCACATATTGTAAATGAAGTTACTAAGGTACAGACTTACTTAAGGGACAGTGAACCACGCACTGGAGGACCATAAGCACCCACTGGTGGGCCACGCTCAACTGCCGGGCACAAAAAGGGGAATCTGGCCCACGCCCAATACTGGACCAACAATAAACACCCACCAATCTGACTAGCTTTCTTATCGCTTGCCCTGCATAACTGTCGGTACAACCATGCAAGGCAAGCACTTCCCCAACTATACCTTCGTGGGTTGCGAAGGTCTTCCAACTGCTGCACCCACATTAGATGCACCCTATCATCGGATTTGTCCATGAAGATTGTGTCCCCCAATAGCGCTAGGATGTAGCATCGTGCGTACCTATGCACTTCATCGTCTTCAGCATTAGGCGGCAGTGGATGGGCAACTTGCTCCAAAAGCCGTTTGATGAGAATCCTTTGGCCAGCACGTTCCAGATGGTCTTCATTGGTAGGTCGAAAGCCAAGGTACTCATCACACACATTCTCCCATTCTTTTTGTGTGCTCCCTGTTACAGTGTCACCATCAATAGGAAGTCCAAGAAGAACCTCCACATCCTGCAGTGTGATGGTGACCTCACCATGCGGCATGTGGAATGTGTGAGTCTCGGGCCGCCATCGCTCCACTAAGGCCGTTATCAGGCCATGATCAATCTCTCTACCCGGAGTCCTGAGAAGTCCCTCCAAACCAAGTGCCTTAATGATATCAATGACTCGATCGTCCACCATTGGCTCTCGATTCGAGAACTCTTCACTACGGGCACGACATTTAAGGGACCCTGGATCCTGCATAAAACATAACCATGGATTAACATATGACAACAAGTTGAGTGCAATAGAAGTTGTTTATAGTATTTATAACACCCACCATGGACTAACATGTGGGGTGGATTAACATACAACTTATAAACATACAACTTATTATTAATTTCTAAAAGCTAGTTAATGACTTGATGCTAACTAAGAAAATTACACTTTAAAAATATTTAGGTCATAAAATCTCTTATTGGCATCAATGTTAAACATTCGTTTTTACCGTTGACTTTACAAAATGCAATGCATGAATCAACCATCAATAGATTCTAACAATATGTTAACACAATAATACAAGAGGGATTTAGAATAAGGACTATTGCACCATGCAATTACCACACTAAGTGAAATATAAAAGTTGATGGGATTTTATATTAAAAAAAATAATATAAAATAACTTTTTTACCATATTATCTTATACATCTCATATGGGTAATGGGTGTGGTAATTTCATGGTGTAAGCCCTAGCTACTAAACCGGATTTCAATGCATACAGGAGGTTTGTTGTTTAGATTTATATGACTATGTCCACGAAGGTACTTATGTTTTTTTCTACTCTTTTTTTTTTTTTTTAATCTATATATTTCGAATCCAAAGCATCCTCTCTTTTTTTTCTCGGTCCATTTCTCTGAACTTTAATACAGTTGCAACTTACTACTGCCTAAGGCATTATACATTCAATTTTTCGAAGTCTTTTGAGATATAGGGCAGGCAAGCAAGCAAGCATGTATTTAGATTCAAATTGTTCATCGAGGATTGAGCAAGATTTTCTAAACCACATTAATTTAGCAGATGACATTCAGAACTGCATTACAATATTTTCATTTTTCTCATTAACCATGGTTTTAAAAGACCAAAGATTAAATGAAAATGACAATCACTTAGCCCCTACGATACCAATTTTTATTTTATGTGATCGAAATATATCACAATTCCTTCACATGAGAACGGATCCGGGTAAAATCCATTCCCAGGTGGAGTGATATATCTCAATGATACTAAATACCTTCTATCATACGGTTATCAGCCTCAAGATCCACCATTGTATAAAATCTGAAAAAATTGTACATCATGGGTTTGTTGTGAAAATTGATTGTTCAAATTTCTGCAGGAATTTTCCTGCATAATTTCTGCTAAAATTATTGTTGTTGTTTCTGTTATGTATGTCCACGGGTTGTATTTCTGTTGCTGCATATTTTGTTTTCTGTAGAACAGGTTCAGGATTATCTGCATAATTTGTGCTTACAGGGGGTAATTGTAATATCTGTTGCTGTTTCTGTATTCTATGTCCATGGGCTGTATTTATTTTGTTGCATATTTTGTTTTCGGCAGAACAGGTCTTTGTTCCCCTGTATTTATGCTTACAAGGTTGTTGTGTTTGTACATGTATTTCCCTTTTATCAAATAAAATTTCTATCGTTATCCCAAAAAAAAAAAAACTTCGTAAGTACTGCCAACTGCAATTTGTTGGCATCGTTTGGTTTTGTTGAACGCCTCATGGGTAGTTAGAATATCTTCTCAAACTTTCAAATGTCATTTATCTCAATTGTTAATTTAATTTTTTCCCTACCAGAAAAGTTACTGGGTTCTCTAATAGAAGAATTACCGTTGGGTTTTCTACAATAAAATGAAAGGTATGATAGCTTAAATTTTCCTCTTTGTTTCATTGTTCAATGAAATCTCTTTTCCATTTGCAATTGCTTTGTGCAATTGCTTTGATTTAGTACAAAGATTTCCTTAACAGCAACACAAATAAGACTATGAGTGCAAAAGTTTTATGGGAAAAGAAAATCTTAAAAAAAGAGATTTTGAGAACTTAACTGGAACTTAAAATAGATGGGTACATTCAAGATTTTACTTTTAAGTTAGAAAACATTGGAGGAACTATTGTCGGTAGAGAGGAAGGAATTGAACAAATGGGGAGTAAAACCAAACTTCAAAACATAGATTATGACAAAGTTTATTAAGCATATGGGCCAACATCAAAATGAAGATTATCTATTATGTGACTAATTAGTGAAGGTGAGGGAAGAGTACAAAAAATTAAAATGAAAACTCACTAGGAAATGAAAGAGGAGCCAGTTGTTGGCATTTAAGGGCCTTGACAGCCCTTCTCTTAAACTTATAGCAATTTTTTTTTTTTTGCTAAATTTTAGTTGACTATAGATTTAATTTTAATTCTGTTTTGATTCGGTTTTGAAACTTCTCTGTGATTTCGGGATAAGTTTCCCCTGTTTCCGTCAATTTATAGAATATTCTCTGTGTCTTCATTCTACCTTTTTGGAGTGCTTTGTTGTGAAAATTGGACGAAATATACGCATCAATTCTCTGTGTTCATTTTTCCCCTTTTGGTGCTTTGTTGTGAAAATTGATTGTTCAAATTTCTACAGGAATTTTCCTGCATAATTTCGTTTAAGAACTATTGTTCGATAAATCTGTGTGCTGTGATTGATGTATGTGATATATTAATTCAAGTTTCGGATACTGTGGCTTGCCATATATATAATTTTATATGGGTACAAACTTGATTCGTAAAACCTAAGGTGTTTGGGTTATAATTGATTTTGTTTTGGGTATTTGGTGTGAGATTCAATTCTGATGCATATTTGTGTTGTTGGTTAGATTGGATTGTAAGATTTTGAAATCTGAAAGTGTAATGTATTTTTGTTGTTGTAACTTTATGGTTGCTGGTAGGTGAATTTTCATTTATAAAACAATGAATGTAATTACTATTAAATTGACAGAAATTGTTTGTAATTCATTTAGTAGATCATGTTTGGTTGGAGCACACCTCTTTTTCTTTGAGTTTCATACTGTGGAATACTTACAAAGATTGTATGTGCAGCAGCCAATGTGGCATGACCACAAAAGTGAAGCTGCAAAGGGGTATCAAATATTTGATTAAAATTAAAATTGTTTGTTCAATGTTGTTCAAGATAATATTTCCTAAGAACTGAATCTGTTTTCACCAAAATGTATAAATATTGTCTAAATTTGTTGGATTCTTTTTCATATGCAAAGTTTATGGTTCTTTGTTTTCTCATGGAATTAATTTAAAGCACTAAATACATACTAAAATTTAGAAGTTGGCAATTACAAGTTACCTTAGGCTATTGGCTGTTTCTGTTATTTTGAATGGGTGTAAATATATACTAAGTTTACTTATTCATAAAAGTCACTGGTCATATGACATTGAACTATTATGTTTTATTTACAAAATATATTGTAAATTTTGCTTTAAGTTTTACTGTTTGATGTGCTTTAAGTATTTATTTATATATATTCTTGGCTAATGGAAGCCAAATTCTTTACCATCATCATATTAGAAATAGGTAATAGATTATTAAAAAGTAAAACAATCTTTCATATTTTTTGCAACTCAAACCATATTATAATGTTTTCATCCGCTTCTTTTATAGTCTCTCTTCATCTCTCTTCTTTTACAGATTTATGTAGTTCTCTACCAGATACGATGGTTTAGTATTTTGCAAGAAGAGATACCGAATCATATTGAAAGGTTTAGGTTAGCCTGACTTTCCTTTTGTCTCTCTCTTTTTTTTGGGTTACGTTTTTTTCATTTGATGTCTTTGGGTTTGAATTAATTTTTTCCCTGCACAATATAGTCAGAATTGTTTTTGAAGTATTTGGTTTCAATTAAATTTTTTTTCTTCAGTAAATTGACCTGTAAAAGTATTGTCTGTCTTATTTTTCTTAAAGTTTGGAACTTCACTTTTTAATTTTTGTTAATTGCCAAAACTTGCAAATCATCCAATCCTATTTCTTAAGATATGTGGATCAGTTTTTGGGTATTTTACTATTCAGTGTAGCTCAATGATTACATTATGTTGGTTTTGAAGGATTTGAATTTCTATTTGTGATGATTATGTAATCATTAATTTCAGTTCTTATTTCACATCCTCAACGTTATTTTTTGTTATTTGGAATTGAATTAAAATCCGGACATTTATTCTCTTTCACTCAATGTTTTGGCCTCAAGTTATAATCTTTAATTTTCTAAAAAAAAAAAAGTTATAATCTTTAATTATTTACACATTATATTTAACAATGCTTTTACTTGGTTCTTATTTAGAATAACATTTTCTTATTTCCTATTGGCTTTTCTTTTATATATGGTTGTTAGATCCATTTCTTGGGTTCTTCGTTTATCTCACTTTTCTTTTTTGATTGTCTTTACGTTTTGTAAGATGGATGGTTTAAGAACTGAATGTTTGAGGAGTAAAATTATTTTGTAATTTTTAGTAAGTAAATTTTTTTATTTTTAATGTTAATTACTGAGTTTTTAATGTAAATTTTATTGTTATTTCCTTATTGATATATGTCTTTAATTTACTAGAATGCTTATAAGTCTTTGTTTCTTTTAATTTTTGTACTGCTCAGACTATTACACTCAATTTATTGGGAGGCTTTTTTAAATGTTGTTGTTAGCTTTATTTATTTTGTTTACCTATTTATTTTTATTGTGTGTATCTTAGTGTTAGTGTACATAGCCAATCAAAAAATAGAAATAGGAGAAACATCTGTTCAAAGACCTGAAAGAATGCCGCTCCAAATGCTTCAAAAATGTCAAAAAAGTACTAAGCAAATTGCTACAAAGAAGAAAAAAAAATGAACTCTATTGTATATACTACCTTACTCTACAAGTCTTTATGTATTTCATAGTATTGTTAATTATTTTTTTTTTCCTTTAGAAGAGTAAACTCAATGTATTGAATAAAGTTGATAGATTAGAACAGCGTTACTATAAAATGTAATTATATTTCACAATTTGGTATATTAGACACTGTGATGGTCCCAAAATGGTTGATTTCAAAGTGTATAAGCTGAATGAAGAATGTAGACAACAGGATTTGCTTTATTAAAATAAATAGATTTTCCCCTATTGATCTGTTATTGTAAAGAAAAAAGTTATGTGTGTTCAGCTACTACATCTCTATTTTTTTGGTTACTTTAATTTTTCAACTAAGTCAATATAGTGTATATAATTGTATTATGGCTGTTTGGATCAGTTATATATCTGCTTGAATACATCAAAATTTTCCTTATAATGTCAATTGTGCTATTTTTCCTTCTCAATTGCTTAATGGAACACTAAGGAGTTTTACCTAAGAAATATAATAAGTTAAAACAAGTTTTTTTTTGAAATAGTATGCCATGGTTTAGATATATAAATATAACAATCTAAATTTTTCTTCCCATTTCTTTTCCTCTCTTCCTTTTTATTTTAAAAGAAATATAAAGATATCTAATTCTTACAACTTTATTACTTCTAATGAAACCATTTTTATAGCTATACACAGGTTATCATTTTGATCTCTTATTTTTTTAGGAGGGTTAGTTATACAGTGAAAAACATGTCTGTTTATTTCAATTTAATTTGTCAGGATCCTTCGTAAATACCATCAAAAATAGAGTTGTAATGACTAAGAGTCTTAACAATGTATAACATATATTTAAAGCAATTACCTGTATTTTCTTATACTTATGAGATTTTAAATGATCCCGCGCATCGCGCGGGTTAAACACTAGTATATATAAAAGCAGAGACCTCATGCGAGAGTGCATGAGGTTCTACCATGTGGCGTTCTATATGAGTTCTTTGCAATCCTCTTTATTATGAAACGATTTTTTCCAACCTTAAAAATTAAAACAATGAAGCTTTTATGTTTAGCACTTATTGCTTCATCAAAAATCAATTCAGTTCTTCCTCTCTTCTAACTCTTCACTTCTTTCCATTACAAAAACAAAGACTCTTCACTGATTCCGGACAACCCAAAAAAAATAAAAACTTTATTTCACCGTTCAAATTTAAATGCACACTATGGATAAGCACCTGACCAAGTGAGACCAAGCTTTGCACTATTACACCTTTATAATAATATTATACTTCCAAGTAATTTCTGTTGAGATCAAACCCATCTTAAATTTTTTAAATTTCATTCATTCTCTTTCTTAACTCTTCATTTCTTTCTGAGTCTCTTAACTCTTCACTTCTTCTAGCAAAAACAAAAATAAAAACAAAAACTCCTTCACTTCCCCTTTCAATTAAATGCACACTATGTACCTGTTTCTTTTGAAGATTATATATTGATAGATCAACGATTCCTCTATGAGTTCATGGACAAAAGCTCCTTTCTTAGTGGTTTGCAATGTTTGAGGGAAGACAGACTCAGGGAGATTTATGCTTCAACTTCACCTATTTTGGCCGGGGAACTAAAGTCATTAAACCCAAGGAGAAAAAGCCACCAGCCCCTAATTTATCAAACCCTTCTTCAGTATCTAAGAGGTACAAAATACTAATAGTCAATTTGTTCATTCTTTGTTGTTGTTTGGTAATGGGTTTTTGATAATCAAACTAGATGGTGGTTTGTTTCTTTTCATTTGAACTGTTAACTGGTTGAGATTTTTACTGAGCCACACCGTTTTTGTAATTTATGATTTGGGTTTTGGTGAATGATTTAAATATGTTACATGAGGATGTGATTAAGACAATTAGTTGAATTGGGTACTATTTACACCCTAAGGCAAAGACAGGTTGAGTAAATAATCTAGTTTTGTTGGGCAGGTAGAAAGATCAATGAGGAAGAAGCTTAATCAATAAATCAAGCTCCTCTATGCCACATGTAATCGGAGCACAAACTCATGTATCTGTATGGATTGGGTCACATTCAAAGCGCCAATGGAGGGAAAACTTTTGTGGGATTTGAAGTGCAAAGAGCCCAAGAGTAATTATATATTTTATTTTGAATCCAAAGTGTTTGATAAAATGCTTGACA
The DNA here is from genome assembly GCF_001633185.2 of Quercus lobata. Classification (NCBI taxonomy): domain Eukaryota; kingdom Viridiplantae; phylum Streptophyta; class Magnoliopsida; order Fagales; family Fagaceae; genus Quercus; species Quercus lobata. The sequence continues at coordinate 87,737,789 of NC_044908.1, forward strand.
GAAAATTTATAATTTTTATTTGGTTGTATGATGTAGCAGCCTATATAATTGACATGAGTGAAACAAATTAAATTAGCTATGGGGAAGAAAGTTGTTATTATTTTTACGTGAATAATTTTCTTTTACCTATTGAGGGGTTAAGTATTATTTGGTTGCAAAGTTTTAAATTAATCACCATAATCTACACATATTCTATGTCCTACTAAATGGTAGAAACTCAATTGTTAAAAATAAGCACAAAAAAAGAAACAATAGAATAGTAAAGGTACAAATTAAGAACTAAGTGGGCAGAAAAAATTATGTGGTGTCTCCATTATTTGAAGGTTAGCCTAGAATCTATATAAATAAAAAATTGTTAAATATATTATACGGGTACACCTTTGTTAAAAAATTGTTAAATATGTTGAATCATGTCTACCTCAACCATCATTGAAACTACTTGCTTTATTTATTTATTTATTGGTCAAGTATCATGTACAACTGTCCGCAAGAGCCTTGACAATATCAAAGTGTGTTTGTTGCTTCGCCTAGACATGAATGCAACCTTAGCACTGCTATAGTTAAAATATTATTGAAGATGCTTCATAAGATCAATGCCTTAGTTAGACATTTCGTATGACAAGGGATAGGTTGAAGGAGCTTGATATGCATAATGTATGCTTGCAATTAATTGGTTTACAATCAATTCATGGTTTGCAACAAAATATGCCTACATTCTCCGAAGTTTCTACTATAATTGTAGGTGATTTTAGCAATGAAAATATCCACCATTTATGCTATAATATATGTACAAAAATTTCAAAAACCATTTTACATAAAAGCTTATAGCATTATCCGCGCAACGCGCGGGCAACCTTCTAGTTAAAATACAAATAACCTATTTTCGACTAAAACAAATATTTTTAAATTTTAAATTCATTTAATTAAAACCAAACTAAAGTCTAGGTTCAAAAAACGAAATTCACCACACACAAAAAAAAGTGAAATCTTTAGTAGTGTGTTTTACCTGCCCATTCCAAATGGCTTCTAATCGATGGTTGGGCTGCAACGTCAACACTGACCTGTCAATGGGGCCAGGCTGCGCATGGTTAATCTGTCCAGCATTTGCAGCAGCCATACAAAAAAAAAAAAAAAAAAAAAAAAGAGATAGATATTACAAGGATCCCCCTAATTAAAATACAAATAACCTATTTTCGACTAAAAAAAATATTTTTAAATTTTAAATTCATTTAATTAAAACCAAACTAAAGTCCAGGTTCAAAAAACGAAATTCACCACACAAAAAAAAAAGTGAAATCTTTAGTGGTGTGTTTTACCTGCCCATTCCAAATGGCTTCTGATCGATGGTTGGGCTGCAATGTCAACACTGACCTTAGGGGTGTCCACGGGTCGGTTCGGGTCGGGTTTATGCCCAACCCGCAACCGACCCGCTTACATCAGGTGGCTGATGGAACGACCCGCTGCCGACCGCCGACGACATCGGGTCGAGTCGGATCGGTCTCCGGTGAACGACGGTCGGGTCGGTCGGCCTCGGTACTGAGAAAAATCACGGAATCTTCGCCGGATTGACTTAAATCCACCGCATAAGCCCAGATTTCAGAGAAAATCACAAGATCTAAGCAAAAATTGAAGCAAAAAGCACTATATCAAGCCCAGATTTGAGCAAAATCAAGCAAGAATCGAAGCAAAAATCAATCCCAGATCTGAGCAAAATCGAAGCAAAAGCACCACATCTAGCCGGATCTAAGTAAAAATCAAGCAAAATCTTCATCTCCCCACCGGATCTAAGCAAGAAAACCAAGATCTTCACCGGATTTAAAGAGAAAACCAAGATCTTCGCCGAATCTGACCAAAAACTACCAAACTTCTCACCGAAATATCGACAAATTTGAACGGATCTGGGTAAAACCGGCGTTCTTTCTTCGCTTTCGTCGGTCGGATCGGGTATATCGGGTTTTGAGGAAGAAAACCCGCCATCCGAACCGCCTAAAACGGTTTTTGGTGGCGGAGACCCGTCTCCGACCATCACCGGCGTCGGGTCGGCCGGTTTTCGGGTCGGCCCGGACGGTTTGGGCGGGTGGGTCGGTTTTCGGGTTCTGATGGACACCCCTAACTGACTTGTCAATGGGGCCAGGCTGTGCATGGTTAATCTGTCCAGCATTTGCAGCAGCCATACTGCACAAAAATGATAAGCAATTACCACATACTAGACATTATTGAAAACAAAACAAAAACAACCTAAAAAATATTGTCAATAATAATACATAATGAAACAAGGTATGCATTTGATGTTACATCTAACTTTTTCTTTTATATAGGTTATTTGAACAAACCTCTAACAAAACCACAAAATACAAATAATTATTACTTTCAAGTTGCATCCATCTAATAGGTCAAAAATAGAGCACAAAGGAACAATCTCTGTCCCAAAGCTTTAATTAAGCAACTTGTTGTTGTGTATGTATTGCATGGTTTGCAGAGTGCATATGAGAGAGAGAGAGAGAGAGAGAGAGAGAGAGTGAGTGTTCAATAATTTGAATAACTGATTATTGACAATTATATGGCATTAGATTTTTTATTTATTACAATATGCAAAATATGAGAAATAATTTTAAAAAAGAATTCAATATGCAAAATAATTTAGTTTAGTTATCTAAAAGAATTCAATATTCAAAATGCTAAAGCAATATTTACGTTTGAAAGAATAAGGAATAACATTGAATGCACCACCTCCTTGGAATTTTGCAACTGTAACTACCTGCATGTTTATGCTTTTATGTTTGAAAGTTTAACTAAAAAGCTAGGCAGTAACTAAGATGCCGTTCTGCCAAGGCTTGTCATGGACATTTATAATTCATTCACTAAAAAGTGGTAGGGCACAACATGGAATAAAGGGAAACAAAAAGAAATTAAGAAATAAAAAAGAAGGCGGCATTTCTAAAAGACGATATTATTGCAAAGAAAGTATTATAATAAATTGACAATTGAAAATATGTATCTTTGTTTCATTTGCTAGGGGAAAGAATCCCATGTGCATGTTGCCATGTTGTTAGATATAGGAACAGGTTGTTTCAACCGGAAGTAATCTAACTAAACTATATCTACAATAATCTATGCAATTAGTTCTGTGTGAAACTATTAGCACATGCTGAAAAGACCAAAGGGGGGGAATCAAACTTTTTCAAATGGGATTTTAATAATGAGATTGTACAAGACAGATACCACATATAAAAAATATATGTGGTGGGAGGCAGAAAAGACTTAATGACAAGGCCAAGGGTATTGATGGGAAAGCTCTGTAAGGGTATTGATGCAGGAATAAGATAGGTTTTTTAAGGCTGCACTATTTATTTGCGTTTTGATGGGAAGGCTCCCTCAACCAAAAAAAGAATCTGATACAAGGAAATAAACTTTGTTCTTATGACTTAATTTACGTTTCCAAAATAATTTACGTTTCCATCTAAAAATGGAGAAAGTAATATTTTCCTCAAAACAATCTAATTTTGGTCAAGTGATGGTTTCAAAAACGACTGCTGTATTAGATATTAGGAATTTAGGGGACATGTATTCCTAGTCACTTCTCATAATAAGACTTAAAAAAGAGAGTCAAACTTGGCCAATGTATGCTTCCTATATAGGAATTGGTGACTTTTTTTTTGGATGAAATTTCAAATTGAGCTCAAGTTTTGGGCTTTTGAATAGTGGTCTAGCTAAGTACATATCTTCTATGGATTTATATTTTTGGATATTAATAGGTTCCATGTTGTTAGTCCCCAATTAATAGGTAAGGAAGTAGAATCACTGGACTAATGGGCTTTGTTAATCTTTGTTTTTTTTCAGATTGATCCACGCCATCGTTATGGACACAATTTACACTTTTACTATGATGTCTGGTCTGATAGCAAGAGCACCCAACCTTTCTTCTACTGGTACTCATGAAAATTAACTTTTTCTTTCTTGGTATAATTGCTTTTGATTTAGCCTTATCCTTCTTTATCACTGATTTCTAACTTTATTTTTCTCCTCCTCTGAAACTGAAGGTTGGATGTTGGTGATGGTAAAGACCTAAATCTTGAAAGGTGCCTAAGGACTGTTCTACAACGTCAATGCATCGCGTATCTTGGACCAGTAAGTATTACTAATCATACCATCTGTTACTGCATTCCAATAATACACCCCCTCTCCATTTTAAATGTGTTCATTTCATGGTTTAGATTAAATATTACAAATTTAAGTGTATCCACTGCAACATCATTTAAAATTTTAAGTAACATGGCTCTTTATACATTAGATCCAAAAAATAATATCTTAACTGTGAAATGGACCCCCTCCAATCTTGTTTCTTCATCAAATTTGTTGTGTTCAATTTACATGCACACACTCCCATAAGCATCTTTGCAACCTAGATAAGTGCCTACATAGATAACTAAGTGGCTTCTTATGAATGTGGATAAGTGCATATATTTCACTATTTCACTGTTATAACTTTACATTCTCTGTCGTTTGGTATTACAGAAAGAGAGGGAAGCATATGAAGTAATTGTAGAGAGTGGAAAGCTTTTATACAGGCAAACAGGGATGCTTATTAACACAGTTGAGGGTTCTAAGTGGATTTTTGTGCTCAGCACATCAAGGGCTTTGTATGTGGGTCAGAAGAAGAAAGGTGTTTTCCAGCACTCAAGTTTTCTATCGGGAGGTGCTAAATCAGCAGCAGGGAGATTAGTTGCCCATGATGGGGTTCTTGAGGTACTATCTATAACATAGCATAGACACAATTATTGATTTTTCATCATGTTGCAGTTCAATTTCTAAGCCAAATGCATCTCTCTCTCTCTCTCACACACGCACACACACGAACACACCAGCATCTTATATATTGGTCTGTCAAAGAGAAATTTGGATTTTTAAGTGCTTTGCTTATTAATTTGTCTTATTTCATTTCTAAGTGTTTATCTGCACAGCAGTACATTCTACATTTCTTATGGTCTTTCTAAAACCTACCAAAGATGAATCTGAAGCATCTGTGTTATCTGCAATCAAATACCCAAATTCATCCCCTTCAAAGCCACACCACATGTCATGCCATTTTTTTGTCCTCCTTCATCACAATAATATACTCAAACAAAAAAAATAAAAAATACTGATGTTATCTAAAATTCATCCCCGAAATTTGTCTTAATTCGAACATAAAATTCGAATCTAAAAAAGTAAGTAACTGAGAAATGGCATACTTGAAAAATGGGAAGGAATTGAAGCAACAATCTGGGAATGAAGAAGAATGCTTCTTATACAAAAAAAAAAAAAAAAAAAAAAAAAAAAAAAAAAAAAAAAAACAAACAAGAGAGTGACTGAGACTGCACCTTTTGTTTCAGATACCGCGTAGGTGAGCGAGAGAGTGACTGAGACTGGGTCGGTGAGGCTGAGAGGGTGAGTGGGTTGGGGCCGGCGTCGGCGACGGTGACGCTGAGAGAGTGAGAGGAGGAGAGGGTGAGTGAGAGTGTCGATCGGTTTGCTGAGAGCGTGAGTGAGGCGTTTGACTGATGAGGGAGAGTGAGTGGGTGGGTGGGTGACTGAAAGAGAGGGTGACTGGGTTGGGGCCGCTGTCGGCGACGGTGACGCTGAGAGAGTGAGAGAAGGAGAGGGTGAGTGAGGGTGAGCGAGAGTGTCCGTCTGTAGAGGCGTTTGACTGATGAGGGAGAGTGAGTGGGTGGGTGACTGAGAGAGAGCGTTAAATTCAAAAATATCCTATTAGAAATCGACCTTCACACACTCGGTTTCCAGGTCGTGCTCCACGTCAGTCCACGTCAATGGCACGTGACACCAACATGGAAATCGACTCTCTGATGGTCGATTTTCAGATGGCTGCCACCTGGCAATACGCCACATCAGAAGTCACGGACAACCAAAACCGACTCTGTGAGAGTCGATTTACAAAGCCCAAAATCGACTGTCATAAACTCGAGATGTTACTAACCCAATTACTTTCAAAACCGGACCTATTAACTAGATAGTTGGGAAATTAGGCCTATTTTCCAATTTCGTTCCCCAGATGAGCAAAGTGGGTTCCAGAGAGATAGAGACAGAGAGAGAGAGATATCTTGATGCTAGGTTAGGTTAGATTCACTAAAATCTTATCTGAGTACGGCGTTCAGTTTGGTTAAATTCAAAGTCTGACAACATAACTCGAAAAAGCAATGCGAATGTTGTTGCTGACGACAACTCTTTTATATCCCGTATATTTCTGTTTCGGAATTTTAGTTGGGTGTGCACCACTTTTCTGTTTCGGAATGTTTCAAGAACCCCACCTTAGCATCTAGTTGGTTTTGTTTTTAAGCCCAATAAGAAATTGACATTTGTTCTAAAAGAGACACATCAGCATACTGAATCATTTAACCTAAAAAGATGAAATTTACTCTGAAAAAATTTCAAAGACCAGCCCTCTCTTGCTCTTGTCCTTTTTGCAAAATCCAAAAGGGTAATTACAGCAATCCGTTTGGCTCGAAATCACTTTATCTATACGTGGTTTAAAAAGTATCATTTTATCCATTTGAGTTAAGTCCCTTTTTTTTTTTCATAACCCACCTCTATTAAAAATATAGGTAAAAATAGTGGTAATTGAGGCTTTTGGAATTTACTTTCCTAGGGATTTAAAAAAAAAAAAAAATTGCGATTCAATTATGAGTTGTGAAAGTTTGAAATATGGACAAGATATTTGCATGGTTTTTAGTGCAAGTGATTTAATACATTTTTTATAAAAAATATCATAAAGATCATGATTATTGATGCCACTCTAGACATAAAATCCTCTAAGGCACTTTGAAGAAAACTTCTTAACTCTTCAAGGCTATTGAATAAGTTTGCTAAACCTGATAATGGACAAAGTGTAGTTTGCAAGCTACTTGTAGATTTGTGCTCCTTTATGGAGAGTACGCATGAGCTGAGTGATTGGCTTCATTCCAAGGTTTGGATTTAATTTGGACACTCCACCCTTTTGTCACATGCCTTCAACATGTTCTTCAGCTAAAAGCGAACGATTTGGTATCGCTGAATTGATTACCTCTCTCTTCATTGATATTGATATATTTGCTAATGAAGTAGCAAGAGATTGATTTAGCAAAGGTGACCACGAAAGGCTTTGTATTCACCTCTCTTACTTTGAGAAAAAGCCTCAAATTTGTTGAATAAGGTCTAGACTTGGGTTTCTTGTTGCAGCAGAATCGTCCACTATCCTTTTACACATCTCCACACTGTTAATGTTTTCATGAATCTTTATTGGGGCAATGACCACTTTTGTTGTAGAAAATAATCACATTGGATGTGTGGTTGCATTGAGAAAGTTTAAGAATTCAATATTGAATTTTGTGGTAGGATATCTCGTGAAAAGACCTGCTGGAATTCAACATAAAATTTTGCTATAGAATATTCTGCTATGAACAATCTGCTGAGATATCTACACTTTGACTTCTAAAACTTTCTGCTACGAAATATTCTACAGATGAACATTCTGCACTTCTGAGATTCAGCAGATTCTACTGTGAACAGTCTGCCAAAGGATCTGTACTTTTTGCTACGAAATTTCTGCAAATGGACATTTTACACTTTCGGAAAAGTTTGTTGAAGAATACTTCATGGAGGAAATTGCGATTCACAGTAGTTTTGGTTTTGCATGTTGACGGGGGCCCTTTTTGTGCGTTGCCATGTGTCTTCCATTGGAGGGGTGACTTTGCTTGACCCGGATTTATTTTGGAGAGTTCAATCCGGAACTTGACATCGGGCTACATAGACCAATGGCTTTCGGTGCATTTTTAAGCCTACAAAATAGATAAAACTCAAAGTCTAAGAATCGTGATAATGGTTGAAATAAATAAATAATATGTTTAGCATAATAGCTTTGATTGAATGACGACTTGAGAATCATTATTATGTATATTAAGTGATGTCCATTAGAATGATTAATTAATTGTCATATGTCCAATAATGGGATGAGTCCAATAGTCCATATCCAGCTGTGGTATAGTTCATATTCAATATAATAAGGTATATCCAACAATGGTCTATGTCCAAATAATGTACGTCCAACGATGGTTTATGTCCAAATAATACATATCTAGTTATGTCCAAATATTACATTTCCAGCAGTGGTTCATGTCCAAGTAATATATGTCCAATGGTGGTTTATGCCCAAATAATGTGCTTGGTGTTGACGCCCACTTTGGTAAAAAGGCCCAATAACAAGAAGAAGCTCAACAATATGGAAAAGGCAAAGGAATAAGAGTTAGCAAGGCAAGAAAAAATCATTAAACTCGAATGGCAGAAATAATGGTCCATAGGCCTATAAAATAGTAAAAAGACCCCAAAGAAAGCACACAGAGTCCAAGGAAGCCCAGGGGAAGGAGTAGGAAGCCCATGGGTATCATAAGAAATTGAAAGCAAGCGAAAATGGGCCAAAAGAGCCCAAGGGAAGGAATTAGTAAGTGGTATGGTAATTAGGCTGGGGAAGCCTAAAAGATTTAGCAAAAGCCCATGGGAATGTAGTAATAGAATGGGCCAAAGATGCCTAAAGAAATGAAGTGGGCCGAGCAAGGATGAAATGGGACAAGGAAGCCCAAAATAGTATGAGAACTAGCCCAGCAGAAGTACTGGGCAACATGAACTAAGTAAAGAGAAAGTGTACGGTAGGCCTAAAGAAGGCCTAGCAAGCACAAGTCAAATGACAACATGGCAGAAGCAATGGGGCGGCATGGTAGAAGTGTCGCCAACCCACAAAGAAGGTAGGGACTGGATTGAAGAAGGAAATAACCTATTCCCGAGCAAAGCCCAACCCAAGGAAGGAATGAGATACAAAGAATGAAGACCCAGTGACTCATCCACGCCATAAAGGGTTAAAAATAAGTAGCAAGATGCGCAGAAGGATCAGATTAATCCACAAGCCACGGCAAACACATGAACAACAGAAAAGCCCTAGACTCACATGGGAGTGGAGCATGCACAAGGCTTAGGCACCACCCACTTGTACCTAGCCATTACAAGCACGGTGGGCCATGAGTCAGAGGTAAGAGAGGGTATGGTCTGGCAGTGGGGAGAAGGGGAGAGTCTATTCTGGGATTCCTACTTAAAACTCTTTTGGAAAATGTCCTGTTGAAATGACATCCCACCCAAAAGGGAGAAAGATGAGTTAAAATCACTAGGTGCATGCCATAAGAATTAGTAAGAGAGAATGCCCAATTCTTATCTAGAAGGAACACCATAGAAGGCAGGAAAGTAAAACAAAAAACTCTTTTGTTAGGAATTAAGACATGGTGTAGCCAGCGCAGGGTAGTGGTGCTGGTTGAGCAGCCGGCAAATCAGTGGGTGGTCTGGGAAGGACACTCACACCAGGCCAAAAGTAATTAAGGGGTAAAACAGTAAAACTCATCATGGCAGGCAATATAAAAGGGCCTTAGTTGTGCACGACAAAGGTGGGGAGGAAAAAACAAGAGCGAAAAAGGCAAAGAGAAAAGAAGACAAGTGAGAAAATAGCAAGGAGAAAAGCAACAAGGTAAATAGAGAGAGTACAAAAAAAAAAAAAAAAAAAAAAAAAAAAAAGAAAAGGGAAAAGAGGAAAGGGGGAAATACAATAAAAAGGGTAATAAGGCGTGCACCAATAGGCTATTTCCTTCTCTTCCTCTCAATAGCCTACTCTCTAGCAAGTTAGAAGATTCGGGATCAAGCCATTTAGGTCCATTTCTTCAAAGTAAGCAATTTCTATGGTAGGAGTTCCATGCGAGATTGCTCACATTGAAGGCCGGTTCCCTTCTTGGACTTAATCTGCCGAGGAACTGAATACAGCAGACTGATTCCCCTTTGCTTTCCTTCGTTATAACTAATTAAGCAGTAATCATACTCTCGTCGTGTTTTTCTTGTTAAGAAAATGATTTAAGTGTTATCTTTTATTGTTAGTAGACGTACCCTTGTTGTATTATATGCCTCCTGCCATAACATTTTATGTAACAGTGTCCTCTGCCATAAATGAGTGGTCAAGATCTTGGTGAAAGGATTATAGCTTGCACATAAGCCGGCTTGAGGTGAGTTTCAATCAAGCCGGTCCTGATTCTCCTACCCTAGAATCATTGGGCCACAGTGCGGTAGGAAGCAATCCAGTCCAAAAAAAAAATACAAAAAGGCCCACCACATCCGGTAGTAAGATGGATTCAATTTGTTAATACATATGTTTATTACTGAAGCATTAGTGAATCCATATTTATTTAATAGTGAGATAATATTAAAGTAGTTTGCATCTAACAGTACAATAATAATAAGTTAATATATACTTAATAACGTGATTTCAAAGATAAAGAAACATTGACTTATCTTTGTATGGTTTGTGGCTCTAGTCTTATAGTGTTAGTGAGCTGATAACATTCCAGCGGCATAATAACATAAGTCCAATGGTACAATGATAATGAAGTAAAATATATTCAATAATGTAAATTTAGAAATAAAGACATAATGACTTATCTTTATGTGGTTTGTGGCTCTAGCCATATAACATCAGTGGACTTAAAACATTTCAGCAGCATAATAAAATGAGTCCAACAGTACAGTATGATATTATGAGTCATTTCATGGTGACTTCATGATTGAAGGGGAAAAATGGGTGCAATCGGAGGGAGAGAGAATATGTCCACTCGTGTCCATAGGTTGTGATAGGCAAAGAATGTATTAACTCCTAGTGATGAATTAACCAATTAATTAGCTAAGTTGATTAATTAATCAGATTAACATACAATATGCGTGGTAGCACAAATAAATCACCAAATAATGAAATATGCAATGGAAAATAAATTGACACGGTGATTCGTTTACTAATGGGGGAAAAGCAACATGGCAAAAACCCCATATGGTGATTTTAAGGTCACCACACCGGAGAATCCACTATTATCACAACAAGCAATTACAAGTAAAGGAATCCTAATACCTTATACCAACTTACAGTTGAATCCTTACCCCAATACCAAATTGGAGTTGTTCTGTAGTGATAATCTCTTCTTTTGATGCACAGCTCCCAGTATGTGACTAACCAATAGATGCGCGGATCCCAGTACGCGACTTAATCACCAACTTGAGAAGGATATTGGTTGCAAAGTTCTTCAGTTCATCACACGATGAAGATTACGAAGCTCCTTGGTTACAAAACCCTATGGTGTACAAACACAGCAACTTCTTCAAGAGAAAAATGAACTAGGGCAAATTCTGTCTTCGATCACAATTTGCATGAACAAAATTTTGCTCCACACTCGCGCAACTGTGTAACCTTTGACGGCCCTTAAAATAATCCTTATATATGTTTAGGGTTGTGAGAAGAGAAGGCCTAAACACATACTCATGGATTGGATGAAATCAGCTCTGAAAAACTGAATTTCATAAACCTCGATAGATAGCTTATTTGTTGAGATTGCTGTCGAGCATCGGGCTTCAGCAACCTTTTAAACCTCGATAGATACTAGCTATCGAGCTTTAAAATCCAACACTTCTTCACTTGATTCTTGGACAAACTTGCATGATTTTAATACTTGAACTTGAAACCTTGTTCCTTGAAGTATTAAACACATCCTAGATCTACCTAATTACAAGTAAAATGTGTTTTGTCAAAAGATTTGCCAATTACATAAAATATTGACATATGTTCCTAACATGATTCACATATGTCCTAACAGGTTGATTAAGTTTATCTTTTTTATCATGCACTTAAATGATTTTCCTCATGTAATGCTCTTTTAGTTTTTAGTCAAATACGAATGATATTGCCTTCCATGAGAAGAGCTTTTAATATTATAATTTTGTGCATTTCATAAGAAGAACTTTTTAGCATTATAATTATATGCTTTCCAAAAGAAGAGCTTTGTAACATGTTCTTGAAAGAGTGTTTGATATCTTTTAGGATGTATGGAGATGGTGAGAAATATATATGTTTTGTGAGATATGGTATTTGTAAGATATATTAGAAATATATGTGGGAGGTATGTATGGATAGTTTGTAAGGAATGTGTTTGTAAAATATATGAAGGTTAAATATAGTAAATACGTGAGCTTATAGTTGCTGTTGGAGTGGTTTTTTATGTTATGTCATGGGTTATGTTGATTTCTAAGAAAATAGATTTTGTAAGAGAAATGGAGAAAGATATGGAAATGTGTTCATGGGCAGCAAAATGATGAAGTTTCAAAATAGGAGAGTAAGAGAGGGATGAATAGTGGTGTGTAATGGTGTTATCTAAGAAGAGAGATTTTGTAAGAGAGATAGAGAAGTATGAAAATGTGGATATGGCAGCCAAATGAATGAAGTTTCAGAATAATAGAGTGTGAGAGTGATGGATAATGGTGTGTTGTAATGGTGTTATCTAAGAAGAGAGATTTTGTAAGAGAGATGGAGAAATATGAAAATGTGTATATGGCAACAAAATGAACGAAGTTTCAGAATAATAGAGTGTGGGAGAGATGGATAATGGTGTGTGTGTGTGTGTGTGTTAGTGTTGTGGCTTGGTCCTCTTTATATAGGCCAAGTATATAACTAAATGGGATTTGGCTGAAGGAACAATTAGCAAATAAGGAAAGTTTTTTTTAGCAAAATGAGTGATTTCATTAGTTGGATTTTGGTTTTTTAGCTAAAAGAGGAAATTATGGGATTTAAGTTTGCTGCTGTAGCTGTACAGCTGTTGACACAGCAATAGCTGCTACAGTTGACAGCTGTAGCTGTAGCTATCTTGACACAACTGAATAATGTTAGCTGTATAATGTCATCTGCTGGAGGAATTATTCAACATCAAATTCATGGGTTTGGTGGAAAATAGTAAGATAATTTTTATGGGATCCTCCTATTTCTGGTATTGCAACTGGAGGCTAAAGATTTGGCTTAAAATGGTAGGATTTCTTTTATGGGATCCTTACTTCTTTTGGTATAGCAGGCAGTTGTTGGGATTGACCATTAATAGGCTAGTGATGTCATTTTGGGACAAGCGTCAACTGCCTAAGTTGACGCAGGATTTTGCTGTTGGAGCTACTACAACTTTTGCTGGAGCTGATGCTTCAACTACTGGTGTTCTGCTTGACAGATTTCCTTTCTTGGAAATCTATAATTAGTCCATGGTTTTCATACAAAACATTTTTAGTAAGTAATAAAACTAGTTGGTTGATATTTGATGAAACTTTAGAGATGTACGCTCTATTTGTTTCGATGTTAAATATTTTCAAATGTAAAATATTTTACTTTGAAAATATTTTCCGTAAAATATTTTCATTTTACTGTATTTGGTATCCTACATGAAAATGTTCAGGAAATCACTTTGTAAAAATTTTCCAATCTCACAACCCACCAGATCACTGCAAAGTCCAACTAGATCAGAGCAAATCCAACCAAATCAAAGCAAAATTTTGTCTAGTTGGAGCCATTGAAGCATCACCGGTAAATCCAAAGTCACAACTCAGGAAAAACACAGCAACGATCGTCAGATCCACCCCACCACGCTACACATGAAACCCATCAAACAATCCAAGTCATCCGTGAATCCACCGTCAACCCACCTCCATGACAAAAAAAACCCATACCTGAAATCCATTAAACGCGCACGCCGTCCAAGCCACCATCACCTCGCCTCTGCCACCGTCGACAAATGCAAACCATACCCAAAATCCATCAACACAAAAATCATCCACTCACCATATCCACAGCAATCGGACCCACCAAAAGCAGCTCCGCCACAATCTGACCTCCAGAAACTCAACTTGAAAATCTTAGAGCAAGTGGAGATTGGAGAACTATTTGATGAATGATTCTGATCTCTTCAATCTTGGTCTTGAAGAGTGATTTCGAAGCTGAAGAACCAGATCGGATTTGGTAGGGAGTGTGGCGCCACCCGTGGTCTGTTGCTGGTGGGTGTTGTTGCTGGTCTCACCAGTTTGGCTTGGTAGAGTTTGAGAGAGGGAGAGAGGAACTGAGAAGAAAAGGGAGAAAGCATCAGGAGAGAGGGAGTGAGAATTTTGTAAAATGTTTTACTGTTGATTTTTTGGTAAAATATTTTACAAGTTTCTAGGCACAAACTCTGGTCAAACTGAAAATTTTTTACCACTTTGACTATATTTTACATCTAAACAAACACTTGAAAATAGAAAAAAAATTTACGGAAAATATTTTACTTTGAAACAAACGGAGCAGTAATTATGATCTTTTTGTATTTTGACCAAAAATCTTAGAGAGTAAGGACAGCATTTAATGCTAAATATAAGATATTGATATAGATTTAGCCATATGCTTGGGATTGATTTGAATGAAAATAATAATATAATTTATATGAAATAATATAATTATATTTTTAAATTTATATTATATGATGAATATTAAGTTTTAGGTAAAGAGTAATCGAGAGTTTTATCATTTTAAGTATTATGTGATATAAGAGACATACCAGATGTTACCTATTGCACATTGACTTGTTAGAGTTCAAGGAATTGGGGAAGACACTTTGAACCATTGGAGCTTTACTAAACATACTTCTTGGCCCTCCAAACCATGACTCCTAAAATTCCTCCGATGAGACTCATGAACTAAAAATGAGATATTGTGCCATGAGCTTGAACCATGGGCTTTGATGAGATAACATTGGCCATGGGTTTTGGACTGTGGGCTTTGGCGTCATTTTGTGTAAATATGGGCTCTTTTGAGCTTTAAAATAGATTTTCCCAAAATCCATAAAATGTTGATGTGGTGCGGGTTGCCAATGAAATAAAGCCATGTGGCATGAAAATTTTGTCCTCAACACATGTTTGAATAAGTGTCTTGCCACATCTCACATGCATGGCAAGGGGAACAAGTGTTATGTTTCCATAAGTGGCTTGTCACATGTCTCACATACATGTCTCACATGCATGATGCAATATTCTACCATAAAATTTTGCTTATGGTATTGTTTTGTTTTAATGTTGCTATATTCCACCTCAGAATTTGCTATGGAACTGTCTTCTTGTAACGTTGTTGTGATATTCTGCCATAGAATTCTGCTATGGTACCGTTTTGCTGTTACGATATATTGCCATAGAATTCTGCTGTTGCGATATTCTACCAATCTACTATGGTACTGTTCTGACATTTTGGATACTTTCCTGTTTTGTACCACCAATTAAACCAAATAAATAATTATTTATTTATTTATTTTGGGGAATTCTAGATGAATTGTTGCACTTCTTTATGGAAGGAGCAAACATGTTACCAAATATTAAAATTCATCTCCATAGTACCAAGTTGCACGTTGTTATTCAACTTTTCATAAAATACAAATCAACTTTATCAAATAACAACTGGGAATTTAAGAAGTATAAATACATGCTCAAATTAAAGCCAATCTATATGACCATTGCCTTTTACAATGGGATCATATTTCAAGTGCTGGTATTCACTAGCAATTCCAAGATATATATATATATATATATATTTTTTTTTTTTTTTCTTATTGGAAGACAATATATAGAAATCATGCAAGGTACTGATAGAATGTTCATTTGGTCTCGATATACGATAACATTTCTTTTTCAACAATTATTTTTTATCTGCTTTGTTTCCTTTATTAAACTCAATCTATGTAAGTAGCAAGCTAAACTCCAATAACTAGTGAGATTTTCTAAATCATTATTGATTCAAAATAACTATTGTTTAGGCTCTCCTTTATTCAACCAAGGGTGGGCAGCTCCAAAAAATGGTCATATTAAATTTGGAGTTGTTCTTTCTGAACACGTTCTCCACTAGATTTGGTTTTAGCACACCAGATTACCACAGGTGATATTTCTTGAGGCATAGCAATTTTAGTAAATCATAATATCATTAATCATTAAAAGGTTAAAAGGTTAGAAACTTCCCTGAGGGTATAGCTTGGATGATTTAAGAACATCTGCATGTCTTGCTTTGGTAAGGACTTTGAAACATGTTTGCGGGGGAGAAATATCTCATTTTCCCCATCTTGATCCCCCAATGGAGTTGCCAATATAGTGAATGAAGATACCACAAAAGGTAACTGATGTGGTAAACATGATAAAAAATGTGCTACAGCAGAACGGCTAAATACAACAGATATAAGTTCTAGCGAGTGAAATCAAATATATTTACAATCAAAATCAAGCATTAAATCTTCCCACGGAATAAGTAAACCAAGAAGGAACCCAAACCTCAACTTGAACAACCTTGTCATAGGCTTCTGCCATCAAAGTTATACATTTTGGAGAATGGGCCTAATGGCTACTTGTCACTACTTTTGGGATTCCAAAGAGTGGGTTTGTTGAAGAGGGAGGGAAAAGATAGTCTATTGATGCATGTCCCTATTCGTGTTGTGTTTTCTCACTTTTCTTTTTACCATGTTCTTTACTTTTCTCTCTCGGTTCTTTTTTGTTCTTAGTTTCTTACTGCTTTCTTCCTTTTGGGTCCCTCTTCCTCTGGGTGCCTCTGTTCCCCCTTTTTATAGTGAGCTACTTCTATTAGATTTTTTCCTTTTACCCCTAAGGCTTTACCAACTATTTTTGATTTGTTATGAGCATTCCTTCAGGATTGCCCACCAACCTATTGGTTGCCTGGCCATTACCACTACTAGGTAAACCCAATGCTTTTTTTTTTTTTTCACTACTCATTCCATGACAAAATCTCTCTTTATTTTATCTTGCTATAAGCCTTTCCCTCTTTGCCTGAATCGATAAGGATTTGGGCCACCTCACCACCTACCTCTATGGCATGTATCGGGTGGTCCAACCATCTACTACCTCTTCTAGGCAAAATGCCATCCTAGAAAGGCATTTTCCCAAAAGAAGCTATGGTTGGAAACCCAAAATATACTCTTTTCCCCCACCACCAAACCACACCCTCTAAATCCCTTAACCATGAGCCTACCTCTATTGTATTGGCTGGTACAAGTAGATGGTGCTCCGACCCTTGTGTGCTTGCTCCACTATCCTTTGTTTTTGTCTTCTTTTATTCCCACATTGTTTCTATTGCTGGCCTTGTCTTATTTCTTCATGTGTTTCTTGCTATGTTTGTTATTTCCTTTGGTTTGGCTTTTCTTTCCTTCACACAGTTCCTGCTGCTAACACTTTATATTGTTCCTTGTTTCTTTTTATTGTGTTTCTTCATATCAGTTTTCATTCCTATCCTTTTATACAAAAGGATTTGGGCCTTTATGGGCCAGATAGTGTTTGATGGATCAAAAGGGTATTAGACCCAATTTGCCTTAGTCTGCCAAAGTCACTTTGCTAAAGAGCCGTATTCTGCAGCAAATTTGTATTCTACTGCAAATTTCTTTCTTAGCCCAAGCGTAAGTCTAGGCTTTTACTACTTTTCTATTTTCTTTGGGCCTTTCTTGCTCTTCCGTCTTCTTGGCTAGCATTTGTGCCTTGCTTTTTTATTGGGATTTCTTCCTAATAGGCTTTTGGGCCTCGCTTTTTGTTAGGCATTCCTCCTCATGGACTTTTGGGTACGGATTTGCAAAAACGAGCATCAACACCAACCACTAACGTCAGAAGTTTCTTACCGCTTCTAACACTTAACGTTGCAAGAAGGTATTCTTCTCTCTTTTTGAATTTATTTTCTGAATTTTTTTGTTTACATATGTGTTTTGTCTTGTTTTGTTTTTTTTAAATTGACATATACATTCATATGTAGAAAGGAAACTTGTATTGTTTGATAAAATGCCTTAGTGAGGAATGAGGATGGATGCACTAGTAATACAGTAAAAGGGTTTTTTTATTTTCTTTTCAAAACAAATGTTATTTTGGATTAGATTAAAAGTGGTGAGTATGACATAGTTTTATAAGTAGATAAATAACGCTCTTTCTTTATTTATTAGTTGATTTAATGTATTTGGTGGTTGTGCTTGATTTTCAGGTATTATTTAGGGTTTGACTTACCTCTAATACTTTTTTAACTAGAAATTTCCTTTTTGTTTTAAATATACTATGACAAGTGGTAGTAAGTTTGAATCTCCACATTTTATTTAGTTAGTGGGTGATGTGGCAATTTCTCATTAAAATAAAAGGAGATTCCAATTAAAAAAAATACTAGAGGTAAGGCAAACCCTATTATTTATTAGTTAGATTTTATCTTTTTCAACTTTGTGTTTTAAAGATGGTTTCTTTTATATGCATTTAAGTTTGTAATATGTGTTGGCTTACTTGGAATTTTCACAATTTGTTTCATTCCTTGTAATAATTTTTTTCATGGTGCAAAGATGGATGTGATGCTTTTGTTCCATTGTTTTTGATGAAGGAATTGATTTTGATAAATAGTTTCTTCCTTAGGTATTCAATCTATCCTTTTGTCATTTTCTTAGTTTATGTCTTTTGTTGAGTTATTATGGGAAATTGTGATATTTTGTTTTTGGATTTTGCCTCCTTTTTGTTCTGTATTCTGAGCTCTATTTCATTTTGCTTACGTATCATATTAGACTCAGCCAAAATCATTTCAAAGTTCACTTTTTAATATACAAAACAATCCTATTTTTTTAAAGTGAAAAATAAGTTGTACCAAACGAGCATTGAGTGAGATAGCATTCATTCATTTGGGTTCAAAATAATATGTTATCAAAAAAAATTTCTATAAAAAAAAATGGATAAAAATTTACTTGCTAGTTTTCCTTGACACAGTTATAAGTGGTGTATATTGATAAACATGATAGATTTTGTTTTTTTTTTTGGGAACTTAAATCAATTCTTTGTTATCTTTTTTTATGGATTTCAATCGAAGTACTGTGTATGAAACTGAAACGTACTATGATATATTCTAATTGCAATCTTTAATGTGAACTTTTGCTCAATGTGTGGGACTGGAGATATGTTTTGTTTTGAACTCATGAACAATGCTAATTTGATCACTGATATGTTGGACAATCAGGATAGCTATAATGTGATCAGCTGTATTGCTATAGTGACAAATCTTATAATAATTACTACAACTACAACTACCACTACAACATAGATTTTGAGAAATTGGTGTTTGGTGATATTAAGACCTTATCAATTGGACATGTAAAGGGAATAAAAGGGAACAATGGTGGTGATAGTGTGAAGAGTAATGTTGGTAGTATGAGAATGTTTATTTGTTGAATTTGCTTAATGATACATTTCAAATGAAATTTGAACTTGGGGATTGGATGCATATAAATTCCAAGTTCAAAGTTTCTCACAAATTTTTAAAATATAGTGTTTACCCAAAAAAAGTGATATTGGCATGTTAAAATTTTAATTATCAACTCCAAAGTAAAATCTCACTTCAAAATCTGGAATTAAAGGTTTTAGACGCAGACCAATTATTCTAAGTCTCGTTGACAAATTGAGGAGGTTACATAAACTATAGTATATCATGAGTTCAACGTGAACTTCAAGTTGAAGCTAGCTAAATCAAATATGTTATGGCAAAGCACTTAATGGCTATGGCTAAGTAACCTCTCATTGAAAAAATCTTTTGATCTGCATATATGATCCCTGTGGGGGGCCTTTTTACATTGATGGGCTTGGGCTCAACTGCTGCATCAAGGCCTGTGAGTTAGTGGGTAAGGGAGTCGGGAATGGCCCCTTGGGAATTATACTACAAGCTAGCTTGTGTGCAAGCCAGGCGTGCCCAATGTTAAGACAGCTCGGGAATGGTATGGCAGGCTGAGTACAGCAGGTATGGTCATGGTAGAATAACTGTCTGATGCAGCAAAGAATACTGCAGCAGAATGACTTCTACAATAAAATATGCTAAGAGAAGGGGTTACAGTAGAACAACAGATACAGCAGAAAATAACTAATACCGCAAATAAGATAACTAATATAGCAAAATAATTGATACTGCAGATAAAAAAAAGGGTTGTAGCAGAGCAACTGATATAGCAGAAAGAGTAAAAGATATCACAGTAGAACGGCTAATAATATAAAACGCTACTGTAGACACTTAATTTTGCACCAATAATTTAATCAGGGAAGATAATTGAAATGATACTTTGAATACTCAAAAATCATAATTGCATTTGATGCATTAAATCATCCATCACGTGTCATAAAAAAGATCTTGAGATTCTAACAATCGCAATGATATGCCCGGTTCCCAAATCAGACCATTGGATTAAAAGATATCACAAGATCAAGTTTTCACAGTCTGCATGCATTTTATGTGATTGACTGATGGATTTGATCAAAATTAAGCTCGATTGCATAGGACTAAAATGGATAATCAGATAATAAGGGAGTTGTTGATAATTAAGTTTTTTTAATAATTATCTTTTGGATAATTATTATTTTAAGGACTTGATTATCAAATTAAAAATGATTTATTTTGGAATACAAGTTTAAAATATGTCCAAGTGCAATTCCCAACTCAGAAAGTCCTTAAAAAAGAGTCCAAATTGAACCAAAAGATGAGAATGGGCCCAGTACTCAAGAGTGCCAATTGGCACTCTAGGAGTGCCGATCAGCACAAGGCAAGCGCCGATTTGCACAACCTCGAGGCCCGGCCCATAAACTTTTAGATCAAACTAAAACACATTAGATTCGATTTTTTATGGATAAAATTCGACCTAACTCGGGCCTACTGATTTTCTAAGCAACCCTAGCTTGTGTTTTAAGCACCACCTTTATAAATACAGAATAAAAAATAGAATCCAGCACCCCTTTGCTCTTAACGTAAAAGAAATTCTGGAGGTTCAACTTTAGGACTTTCTTTTCTATTAAGTACAATCTCTTTAGGACTTAGAGAGACTCACCCTCTCTCTAACTCTAATGTGATTTCCTAATTCCCTTGTAAAATTCATTGATGCATTGATGCAAGTAAGTTTCCATCTTTTTATTTACATGTTCATGAAACTAATTCAATTCTCCATGCTTTTTCTAACATGTTCTTTCTTTTGTATGCTTTGATTTTTCTTTCTACTGCTTATATTATGAATGTCTGTTTTTGTGCATGTGTTTTGTTCATGTAGTTATGTAATGCATATGATTAAATCCTAGATCTGTTGCTTTATGTAAAACAAAATCATATCTAAATTATTTTTAAAAAACCTTATTATTTTCCAAATCAAAAATCAGATCTAAATTATTTTTCCAAAAAAAATTATTGTTTTCCAAGTCAAAAATTAGATCTGAATTTATTTTCAAAAATTCTATTCTTTTCCCAAAACAAAAATAAGATTTGAATTTATTTTTGGCGTAAATGCACTTTTAGTCCCTACATTTTGGTCCCTACATTTTAATTTTACCACTTTTGGTCCCTAAACCAATTAACGCGTGTTAGTTTTGTCCTTTCCGTCAGTCAACCGATGGAAATAGCCGAGGTGGCTACTGGAGGAATTAAAATATTATAAAAAAATGCCACATCAACATCTAAATTTTTTTTAAAAATAATTTATCAATTTTAACTAAATAAAAAAAGAAAAAACAGAATTAAAAACAATAAGAACATAAAGAACACAAAAACAAACCCAGAACCAACCCAAAACCAAACTCAAACTCAAATTTAAAAACACAAAGAACACAAAAACAAAAAAAAAAAAAGGAATTCAAAATCCCAAAATGGCAGAATTCCTCTTCTCTTCATCCATGGTTTTTCCTTTATGGCCTCCACAACACCTCCTCCAAGAATCACCAATCTTTCACCTTTGACCCCATCTCCAACCTCTAGTTCCACCTCCCTTCCAACACTTCCTTCTCCAACAACAACATTACTTCCACCGTCGGCTTCCTCTTCACCACCACATCCACCCTCTCCTTCTCCCCAATCCTCTCTCGCCACATTTCCACCACTTCCCCTTTACACTACTCGCGCCTCAACCCTCTCTTCGAAGTCTTCTATTCTAGCCACAACCACAACCATAACTGACCTAGTTTCATTGTTGTCGGCAGTGTCAGATTCATCGGCAACCTCATCGACATCGAGGACCGTTTGGCTGTTGAGATGTACAACCCCAATCTTGATTCCTGGGACATCTGTCCTCCCTTACTCCCTTCTCTGCTGCCGCACATGTCGCTTCGTCCTAAACCCCTTCGCCATCATCAACTTTGCCGCCAAGATTTGGATCTGCCCTTTCTGCTTCCAGCGCAACAACTTCCCTCATTACACCACCATTGAGTACTCCTAAGACAACTAAATCGACCAGTTGTCGCCACAACCACCGCTTGTTTTCTTATTTGTGATCGATTCTTGTTTCATTGAGGAAGAGATGGGGTTTCTAAAGTCTCCGATCTGCAAGCTAATAGCATCTTGAATAGCGCTTGATCCACAAAAATGAGATGTGGAAGTTAAAGGGCAAAACAGAGGGATTGAGCTAGGTTTGTGTTGGTATGGTTGAGCTGGGTTTGTGGTTGAGCAATCGATTATTATATTACAATATTCTGGGTTTGTGTTTGGTTCTAGGTTTATGGTTGAGTTGGGTTTGTGTTGAGCAATCAAGTTTTATTAAAATATTCTTTTATGATTTTTCTGTGGTTGAGCTGGGTTTGTGGTTGGTTATGGGTTTGTGTTTGAGCTGGGTTTGTGGTTGAGTTGGGTTTGTGTTGAACAATCAAGTTTTATTACAATATTCTTTTATGATTTTTCTGTGTTTGATTTTTGGGTTTGTATGATTTTTTTGGGTTTGTGCACTAGTGTGTTCTGCCATTTTGAGATTTTGAATTCCTTCTTTTTTGTTTGTTTTTGTGTTCTTTGCATGTGTTTTTAAATTTGAGTTTGTGTTTGGTTCTGGGTTTTTTTTTTTTTTTTTTTTTTTTTTTTTTTTTTGTTCTTATTGTTTTTAATTCTGGTTTTTCTTTTTTTATTTAGTTAAAATTGATAAATTATTTTAAAAAAAATTAGATGCTGATGTGGCATTTTTTATAATTTTTTAATTCTTTCGACAACCAACTCAGCTATTTCCGTTGGTTGACTAATAGAAATGACGAAAACAACACGTGTTAATTGGTTTAGGGATTAAAAGTGGTAAAATTAAAATGTAGGGACCAAAATGGAAAAAAGCCAAAATGTAGGTACTAAAAGTGCATTTGCGCCTTTATTTTTAAAATCTCCATTGTTTTCTGAACCAAAAAATCATATTTGAATTTACTTCTAAAATCTCCACTGTTTTCTAAACACAAAAATTAGATCTGAAATTTTATTTTAAAAACTCATTCTTCTTATTTTGAAAAATAAGATCTACAATTTCTTTTAAAACCCATTCTGTTTCTTAATTAAATAATCAGAATTGAATTTTCCTCTTAGAGGTTCATTCTGTTCTCTAATTAAGAAATCAGATTTGAGAAGTCTTTTTAAAAATCCATTCCTTGTTAATTTTTTTTTTTTTAAAATCATATCTGAATTTTTTATCAAAAAATTCATTTTGCCTGTTAGTAGATTTAAAACATCTCATAAAAAATATTTTTCCTATAAATAAAATTCAATTGTGATTTCTCCTTGCATAAATGCAACAGATTTAGCATTTTGCATATTAACCAACCTTAGATCTAGGAATTTTGACACAATAATTTGCATGTCACTTTTTTTATGGGTATTTAAAAGGTCATTTAAAAGTCTAGAAGACTAAACTCTATCTGGGCAAGACGGGTGCCTAACACCTTCCCATCCTGCAACCTAACCCCCAAATTTTAGAATCTTAGGTTCGTAGAAAAGTGTCTTATTTTCTTTTGGGTAAATTGTAACTAGGAAACAAGGCCTTGTATTTTTTTTACTAGATTTTAACTAGGAAACAAAGTCATGTATAGTTCCTTTTATCAAGTTGTATTTATTTCAAACCAATGAGAATGTGCATTATTCAAGACATTTTGTAATCTTTTGTATAGTTTTCTTATTTTACTTATTGTTGATGTCCATTTTTGACAAAGGGCCCTATAGTAGAAGAAGCCTAACGATAGAGAAGGTAAGAAGGGAAAATGAAAAAGAAATAAGGAAACAAGCCCAGTGGATAGAAATAGCAGGACTAATGGCGAGCAAACCCACAAAAATAAAAAGAGGTAAAGAAGAAGTAAATGACCAAGGAAGCCCAATGAATGTAGTAATCTCATGAGAATAATAAGAGGTAAAGAGGAAGTAAATGGGTCGGGGAAGCCGGGTAAATAAATTAGTAAACTCAATGGGTTGGCTTAAAGGCCAATAAGCCCAAAAAGTAATGTTGACACCGTATTTTGTTTGCTCTCAATTTGCGTGCTAGACCACAAAAATTCAAAAATATCATTTTCTCTTCATGAGTCTGTAAGAAAAACTGTTGTGAAATTTTAAATACTCGCAAGTGTACGAACCGTACCAAAGTATAGTTGGACAAGAACGAGGTCGAACCCACAGGGACTTGTATGAGCGTAGGAAAATTAATTAAACCTTAACTAAATTAATCCTAATCTAGTTTAATAAAATTGGTTGTTTGCAATTAAATAAACTAGGCAAATAATAAAATTAGGCAAATAATAAAATTAAGCAAATAGTTAAACTAAGCAACATATATAAAGCAATAAAAAGATGTAAACAATCAAGGGAAAGGAATTAAGGTTTTGGAATCCGCCTTGTAAGTCATATTAGCATATATTTATGATTATTAATTTTTCCTAACTCACTACATAATAATCTAGAAATCAATCTTGCTATCATGGAAAATATCATCATTAAAACTTATGTTTAAAAATCTAAAGCATGTTCTTCTTTGCTACTTAAGTATAAAATCAAATCATCAATTGTATCCGTAGCCAAACAAACCACAAAATATATGCAATTCTAAAAATCAAATCATAAATTGTATCCATTGACAGACAAATCACAAGCGATATCCAATTTTATAATCAAGAATTAATAAACCAACCATTCAATTAATTAAGACAAATCCTAAATCATGAGAAAAACATGATTGAACTCATATCTAGAATCCCATCTTAGTCAATTGATATGAAGCAAGAACAATTTAAATCATTAAAGAACAATTATTGTGGGAAAAATCAAATCACATAAATATTACTGATAATCCTTAACAAGGTTTCATCCTCAACCCTAATTATAAATTTAGCTACTCATAGTAATTGAAAGAAAACACAAAAATAAAATACTAAACATTAAACTAGACAAATAAAATAAAACTAACTGTCATGGAAGAAGTAGCCGCAACTCTCTACACATTCAGCCCTCAGCCCTAGCACTAGCCTCAGCTCCCTGAATTTTGCCCTAAAGAGCCTTTAAATAGGTCAAGGAATCCTATTACAAGTTGAATTCCTGTTTGGAGAAAATCCCAAATTTTTAGGCTTCACTTAACTGACGGTTTTGGCCCATTTAACGTTAGAATTTGGACTTTTGGTAAACTACAAAGTTGTAGCCCTTTAAGTTAACGTTCCAGCCCAACTCTTGAATCATCTTGATTGGACATCTGAGCCGAAAGTTATGCTAAAAATACTAACTGATGTGCAATTTGGAATCCTAACTAATTGGACTTGGATTTGGTGCAAATTTCCTTTGATTCCTTGCTCCAATTGGACTAAAATTTAATTGGGTTGGTCTTTTCTTGAATTCATGCCTGGCTGGATGTAAGTTGGCTTGATTCAATTGGCCTAGCCCCACTTTGCATGTAAAGCCCTTGTTACCTACAACACAAAGATATTATATAATTAGTTACAAAATAACATAAAAGTAAGGCTAAATATGTAGATATGTGAGTACTTTATTGTATATATTTCATGCACATCAAATACCCCCAAACCTACATTTTGCTAGTCCTCGAGCAAAACAAATAAAGAGTAAAACAAAGAAAAAGGAAATCCTAACTAATCCACTTTCGCTAGAATTTTCGATTGCATTTAGCGTATGCAACAAGCCTTTAAACCCCTAGCTTACACTAGTGGACGAGTTGTAGTCTCGTGAGGGTTTGCAGGGAATATACCCACAAAATTTTGAGAATGAATACTAAAAAAACAAATAAATAAACAAAACAAAGAAAATCAATTTTTTTTTTTTTTTTTTCAGTTGCCTTTTGCAAAGAGGATTAGTTGAAGTTCAAAAACACTACATATGCTAAAGAAATTTCTCATGCCATCAAAACTCAATGTGAGTGAAAAGTGGCAGCCAACCCAAACATACTCTTAGTTTTAGAATAAACTTGACTCGAATCTCTATTTGAAAGTACGCTTCAACTCAAATCTTTCTAGTGTTATCACTCAACAAATGAAATCACTTTGAAATGGGGTGTAACACTCTCAACAACTTATGTGAGTGGAATAATGTAAGCAAAATCAAACATCTCACATATAAATCCCATGAAAAACGCTTAATCAAGAAAAAACAAGTAGTCTCATGAAAGGATGGCAAAAATATTCATACCACACATTTTTCTTCTCAGTCATATCAATATTTGAACTACACAATCTTCAAGATCAAATAAGGACTTTATTAGGACGTAATGTAGGGTAAAAATAAAGGGAATGAAATAAAAATGGGTGAAGGTAAATATAAGAAGTGTTTCAAGATTTGTCGGAATGTCAACTCTTTTTGGAATTTCCATTCAACATTTTTTTTTCAACTCTTCTTCTTCAAAGCAGTATTCCTTCCTTCCATTTCACTTCTCAAAATTTGATGAGAACCCTTTTTATTTTCTTCTTTTTGACACTTTTCCTTTTTTCTTCAATTCTTTTTTGAATTTTCGCACAAACCACCACATTGAAATAAACTGATCAAATTCCATCTCGAAACACTGTAGATAAGGGCTTTAAGAAAGAAAGGCTAATTAAAAGGCTCAACGGGGTGACTAGCGATAATGTATCAAGAAAGAAAAAGAAAAACACATATATGGCTCAAAGTAGACAAAAATGGCCTAATCTCATCTCTCAAAGACTAGTATAGTTCATTCAATATCAATGACTTCAAAAGATTCTAGTGTGACATAATTTTTTTTTTTCCTTGGCCAAAAGAAAGAACAATGAGACTACAACAAGGGAAATATGTTACGCACTTCCAAATGAACTTTAAGATTAGAAACAATAAATAACCCTCCAAAAATAATGATTGGCTCAAAACTCACAGGGGTTACAGTCTCCACATTGTTATCATCAAGATTTTCTAATCATTTTTATCCTTCAACAACAAGTTGTGTCTGAGTGGCTATGTGCATGTGCAATGAATTGAGCATGAAAGCAATGAAATTCTTTAAGCAAGAGTAGTATAACAAACTCAAAACATAAACCTCAAGCTAGGCAAAAGTTTTTTTTTTATTTTTTTTATTTTTTTTTAACACACTAAACAAAACAAAAAGATAGAAATCTATATAAATCCCCCCCAAACCTAAACCAAACATTGTCCTCAATGTTAAAAATGATACTCTCAAATATATGTCTTGAATGAAAAGAGAGAAAAATATGAATATGCAACATGAGAAAATCAAGTAGGAAAAGTGAGGTAAGGAGAAAGAGGAGACGTACCTTGATCAAGCTGATTGTTATAAATTTTAATTTCTGTCAAATATTAGCTAAAACAAAAGAAAATAAAATGGAAAAAGAAAATAAACACAAAGATTAATCTAAAATCAGAAAATAAACAAGAATTTTTTTTTTTTTTTTGCAAAAAGATTTAATTCATCTGAAGATCAATCCTGATAAGCAGGACCATCCAAACCTCAACAACACCATGGAGATAAATAATGCATATTATGAATGGACTAGTCCAATGATATTGTAACTTACCTGGGTCAAAAACATGTTGAGAAGCTTTTGTAGTATCTTCCAAGCGAATTCTTTGCATAACCACAGAAGCATTAATACCTTTAATATCAGCAATTCTCCAACCTATAGCTTCCTTATGCTCTTGAAGTATACTTATCAATTGGTGTTCCCAAAAGTCATCCAACTTTAGTGGTTCTCCAATAGATGGGAATGGGGATGAAGAAAGTGGGAAACGGACCACTTTTGGCTGCCAGATATCAATACTTAAGAGAGGAACAGAATCCAACAATGCATTGACCTCCTCAATTGATTTTTCAGTATCCAAATTGCAATCAAAACGGGTTAAGCAAGCGTTTGGGGGATCCTCACAACTTGATTGTAGGAAAGTATCATGGACTAGGCTCCCAATCATGTTAACCTCACATATATCCTCATTGTCTAGTACTTGCTTACTTATGTCAAAAATATTAAGCTCAATAGTCATATTCCCAAAATAAATCTTCATCACACCACTTTGACAATTGATCAAAGCATTGGATGTGGCTAAGAAAGGGCGACCCAAAATGACATGGATTTGTGTATTGGCATTTAGAGTAGGTTCAGTGTCTAACACAACAAAATCAACAGGAAAATAGAATGCATCCACCTTAATTAGCACATCCTCAACAATACCTCTAGGGATTTTCACAGACCTATCAGCTAATTGAAGTGTCATGGTTGTGGGTTTCAACTCCCCCAAACCTAGCTATAAGTATACTGAATATGGCATTAGGTTCACACTTGCCCCTAAATCTAGCAAAGCTCGCTCAATGAGACGATCCCCAATCCTGCATGAAATTGTAGGAGATCCAAGGTCCTTACATTTTGCTGGATATTTATTCTGAGTGATTGAACTAACTTGCTCTGTCAAAAATGCCTTTTTAGGGACATTTGTCTTTCTCTTCATTGTCACAAGATCTTTTAGAAATTTGGCATAAGCAGGAACTTGCTGAATTGCATCAAGAAATGGAATGTTTATTTGCACTTGCTTAAAAACCTCTAAAATGTCTCCAAATTGTGCACTTTTCTGAGGATTGATTAACCTTTGAGGAAATGGAGCTTTAGGAACAAACCTCTTATCAAGGGGGGAATTAAGATCCTGAATTGGAGTGGCGGGTGGGTTGTCCTTCTTTTCTCTATGATCATCATGTGAACTATGAGTTCCTTTTTCCTTTAACACAATATTTTCATCATCCTCCACTTCTAGCATTTTCACTTGATTATCAACTTGCTTACCAGACCTAAGGGTAGTAATAGACTGAACATGTTCTTGTCCATGAGTAGAACTAGAAGAACCATTGATGGCATACTGTCCTTTTGGGTTAGGTATAGGTTGACTAGGAAACTTTCCTTTTTCCCTTTCTCCAACTTGGGTTGCTAACTGGCCAACTTGATTTTCCAACTTTGAAATAGCTTGAGTATTCAAATTGGCGGAACTTTTCATCTCTTGAATGGCTTGGCTAGTTGACTGCATGAAAGTTTTGAGAGACTCCTCCAAAGATGGTTGTTGTCTTGGTGGTACTACAAACTGAGGTGTTGATTGAGGAATGGGAGGATATGCTTGAGTAGGTGGACGAAATTGACTTTGTTGATGCACTTGTTGTCCACCTACATTTGTGGGTGGCTGATTTTGCCTCCATGAGAAATTAGGATGGTTCCTCCAATTTGGATTGTATGTCTCTGAAAATGGACTAGCAAATGGTTTTCCATAATTATTTAGTGCATTTGCTTGCTCAGCATAAAAATCAGGGTACCCAGTTGCAGAAGGACACATTTGTGTTGTATGCATAGGACTAGCACAAATAGAGCATGTTTCACTTTGAACTTGATTGACAGAATTCATCCCTCTACCTAAAGCTAAAGCTTCAACCTTACGAGTGAGATTGTCCAACCTAGCTTTTATGCCTAAATCTTCACTGACTTCATACAATCCTCCTTTCTTAATTGCAGGGGCACATCTCTCTTTACGATTGGAAAAATCCCATTGTTGTGAACTTTCAGAAAAATTCTCAAGAAATTTGTATGCCTCATCATCTACAAGACTCAAAAATCCACCACCATTCATGGACTCAATCATGTTACGATTTGTCTGAGTTAAACCATTATAAAAATATTGTACTAGTCTCCATGTTTCAAAACCATGATGGGGACACTTTAAGATCAAGTCCTTAAATCTCTCCCAACTCTCATAAAATTTCTCTTGTTCATCCTGATAAAAATCTGCAATTTCTCTCCTCAAAGCATTGGTCTTGGCCATTGGGAAAAATTTAGAGAGGAATTTTGTGACCAACAGTTCCCATGAAGTGATAGATCCAGGTGACAAAGAATTAAGCCATGCTTTTGCCTTATCCTTCAAGGAAAAAGGGAATAAACGCAAGCGAACAGAGTCATCAGTGAAATTCTGAAACTTACAAGTAGCACAAATCTCAAGAAAATCCTTCACATGCATATAAGGATCTTCTCTATCCAATCCATGAAAAGTAGGAAGAAGGTGGATTATCTGTGGCTTTAACTCAAAATGTGCAGCAGTGGTTGTAGGCAATACTATGCAAGATGGAGGGTTGGTGGTTATGGGTGAGAACAACTCCCTAAGAGTTTTTGAATCATCTCCTGTTTCTCCCATTGTGGATGAATAATCAAAACTAACAAGACGATTTTCTTTATCACGTATCCAAGTTCTCATACACCAAGCACAAAGAAAAAAAAAATTTGTTTTTTTGGTTTTTTTTTTGTTTTTATATATTTAAAAAAAAAATTAACTACAACTAGTAGAAGGAAAAATTCAATTAAGACCTAATTTATTTTCCTAACCAAGTCCCCTGCAATGGTGCCAAAAACTTGTTGTGAAATTTTAAAATACTCGCAAGTGTACGAACCGTACCGAAGTATAGTTGGACAAGAACGAGGTCGAACCCACAGGAACTTGAATGAATGTAGGAAAATTAATTAAACCTTAACCAAATTAATCCTAATCTAGTTTAAATAAAAATTGGTCGGTTGCAATAAAATAAACTAAGCAAATAATAAAATTAAGCAAATAATTAAACTAAGCAAAAGATATAAAGCAATAAAAAGATGTAAACAATTAAGAGAAAGGAATTAAGGTTTTAGAATCCGTCTTGTAAGTCATATCAGCATATATTTATGATCAATAATTTTTCCCAACTCACTACATGATAATCTAGAAATCAATCTTGCTATCATGGAAAATATTATCATTAAAACTTATGTTTAAAAATCTAAAGCATGTTCTTCTTCGCTTCTTAAGTATAAAATCAAATCATCAATTGTATCCATTGTCAAACAAATCACAAGATATATCCAATTCTAAAAATCAAATCATAAATTGTATCCATTGACAGACAAATCATAAGTGATATCCAATTTTATAATCAAGAATTAATAAACCAAGCATTCAATTAATTAAGATAAATCCTAAATCATGAGAAAAACATGATTGAACTCATATCTAGAATTCCATCTTAGTCAATTGATATGAAGCAAGAACAATTAAAATCATTAAAGAACAACTATTGTGGGAAAAATCAAATCACATAAATATTATTGATAATCCTTAACAAGGTTTCATCCTCAACCCTAATTATAAATTTAGCTACTCATAGTAATTGAAAGAAAACACAAAAATAAAATACTAAACATTAAACTAGACAAATAAAATAAAACTAACTGTCATAGAAGAAAACCAAAGAAGTAGCCGCACTCTCTATACATTTAGCCCTCAGCCCTGGCACTAGCCTCCACCTCAGCCTGAATTTTGCCCTAAAGAGTCTTTAAATAGGTCAAGGAATCCTATTACAAGTTAAATTCTCGTTTGGAGAAAATTCCAGATTTTTAGGCTTCACTTAACTGACTATTTTGGCCCATTTAACATCAGAATTTGGACTTTGGTAAACTACAAAGTTGTAGCGCTTTAAGTTATCGTTCCAGCTCAACTTGAATCATCTCGATTGGACATCTGAGCCGAAAGTTATGCCGAAAGTACTAACTGATGTGCAGTCTGGAATCCTAATCCGAATTGGACTTGGATTTGCTACAAATTTCCTTTGATTCCTTGCTTCAATTAGACTTAAATATAATTGGGTTGGTCTTTTCTTGAATTCATGCCTGGCTGGATGTAAGTTGGCTTGATTCAATTGGCCTAGCCCCACTTTGCATGTAAAGCCCTTGTTACCTACAACACAAAGATATTATATAATCAGTCACAAAATAACATAAAAGTAAGGCTAAATATGTAGATATGTGAGTACTTTATTGTATAAATCTCATGCACATCACCAGACCTGCCTTCTCCGATTCTCTGCCATTTCTTTTCCACGGCAAGACCCAACGATCCTTTCACGATACCAAACCTGCCTAGCCCATGGCCATAGATCCCACCATACCTATATCCAATTCGCTCAATTTCCACTCTTCCCCAGCCCATGGCCCAACTATGTCGGTCGGCAATGCAATCGACCCAGCCTGTCGAGACCGGCCTAAAGGTATTATCTTATAAACCTATAATATATATATTTTTTTTCTGAATCCGAACTCTATATAGATTAGGACTCCATAACTATATATATAAAACTTTCACGATGCTTTTTTTTTTTTTCACGGCTATTCAATTTGTGTGGAAACTGGGCTAATTATAGAATTGTAGTTTTTGTGAACACACTTAGATAATCAATTTAACTTTTTTTTTGAATTTTAGTTATATGTTTTTGTGTTAAAATTAGTGATTGAATTGTTTTTGTGTGGAAACTGAGCCACGGTTTTGAATTTGTTTAGTGGAAAGCTATTCAATTTCTAGGTTTTTTTTTTTTTTCACGACTATTCAATTTGTGTGGAAACTGAGCTATAGATTATTTTTTTACCCTAGCCTATTTTGTATTCTATGATTGATTGAATTGTAGTTTTTGTGCACACACTTAGATAATCAATTTAACTTTTTTTTGAATTTTAGTTATATGTTTTTGTGTTAAAATTAGTGATTGAATTGTTTTTGTGTGGAAACTGAGCCACGGGTTTGAATTTGTTGAAACTGAGCTAATTATAGAATTGTAGTTTTTGTGCACACACTTAGATAATCAATTTAACTTTTTTTTGAATTTTAGTTATATGTTTTTGTGTTAAAATTAGTGATTGTATTGTTTTTGTGTGGAAACTGAGCCACGGGTTTGAATTTGTTTAGTGGAAACTGAGCGAGGTGGAGTTATCTGCTTGCTTCCTGATAATCTTAGCGAAATTGGTGTGGAGTATGTTGAGGTTAGTTATTCATTACATTGTTCATACTAAATTTTTTTTTTTTTTTTTTTTTACATTGTGTTAATTTGTGATTGAGATATTCTTTGAAGAATTCTTCAGTACTCCACCATTAAATATTGAAATTGTCCATTTAATTTGATGGAAGCTTTGAGCTAGCACGGTTCAGTTTAAAACTTCAAAGCTGAGATAATGTCAAAGTTTATTTCTTTATTATGTTTTGCTTTTTCTATAATTTTGTCTTTTTTTGAATTTTTTTTTTTTTTTAATTTCTAGATCCATTCTCAAGCGATTTTCCTAAATTAAATTCTAAATTCTGAAGCACAATTATTTCTTATGATAATCCCCCTTTGGTTCTTAATTTTTTTGGTATGTGGTTATATATTTTCATCATTATAGCAAGGATTTCCACTTTCATTATGTTTATTTAGGGATAGAAAGTAAATTCCTCGCAGAATCATTCTTTTAGGCACAATGAATTCAGTTCTAAGTTTGAAATTGACCTATAGGAACTAGGCTGAAGGCTATTGCACATAGTAATGGAAGATACATAGGGAGAGACAAATATATACTTCAAGGATTGTGCTTCCCAGTTTTTTCCCCTCTTAAGTAAATGTTTGCTGGTACTTTAAGCGCACATTGATGATGCTAAATTTAAGCAAGCGTCTTTTCTCATTTGTACTTTCCTTTCCAGCTTTTCCCCCTCTAAGTAAATGATTTTTGTTCCCATTTATATGACAAATTTGATCTTCATTAAGAAATTGAGTCTTTTTACATTTGAATTGGATTCGTGTACTAATTACTGTCAGTAGACCTAACCTCCTCATCTCTCTCCAGAAAAATTTTGCAATCAAACAAACTAGAAATAAATTTTGCAAAAACTTTGAGTTTAATATTAATAAAAAAAAATAACCAAAAAACTTAGATATTGAATGAAGAACAATGAGTTCGTGAGAGAAGTGCAATAGTCAAACCGGCTGGTAGTAATTTTTTCTTGAATAATATAAGCCTCTATTGATTAGTACAATGGTTACTAAGCATAAATTTTATAGTTGTTGCATTTCTTAAGACAAAAATAACATATTACACAATTTGATATTCAAGAATTAATATTTTTTATTTGACAAGAAATTTTCATTAATCCATTGACTCAAAATTTGTGTGTGTGTGTTTTTAATTTTAATTATTTTTTAAAAATTTTAGATCTAATTGCAGATGAGATTAGGTCTCTTGAATTGTCCATCCAAATATTTATCTCATGAAAAAATAAATAATTGGTTAGGTAAATCTTTTGGTGAACTTATACAAACCGAACATTTGGTTGACTTTTATTGACTCAGCTAAGGACCAATCTAATTAATTAGCAGTAATTTACACAATCATGGTCAATTTTTTATTTTTTATTTTTTGAGGGGAAAATCATCGTGATCAAATTAAATTCAAGTTTTGATTTATAAGAATTTATTCTAACTTTCTATATAAGGATATATATATATATATATATATATATACGAGTAATTCTACCGTACCCCCCCTCAAAAAATGGGGGGTATGGTACCCACTAGTAGGTAACCTAGTATAACAGGTTACCTTTCTTTTCACATTTGATGGTTCCATCCTCACATTATGCAGTTCCAACATCACATATGATAGTTTTTTTGTCACATTCGGTGATTCCCTTACTTTTTTCTCACATTTGACAGTTTCATCCTCACATTGTGCAGTTCCAACATCACATGTGACAGTTCTTTTGTCACATTTGGTGGTTCCCTTATTTTATTTCTCATATTTGACGTTTCCATTCTCACATTCTGCAGTTCTAACATCATATGTGATAGTTCTTCTTTCACATTTGACGGTTCTATCCTCACATTGTGTAGTTCTAACATCATATATGACTGTACTTTTGTCACATTTAGTGCTTCTTCTTTTTTTTCTCACATTTGACGGTTTTATCCTCACATTGTTCAGTTCTAACATCACGTGTGACAGTTCTTTTGTCACATTCGATGGTTCCCTTATTTTTTCCTCACATTCGAGGTGTTGCATCCTCACATTGTGCAATTCCAATATCACATGTGATAGTTCTTTTGTCACATTTGGTGGTTCCCTTGTTTTATTTCTCACATTTGACAATTTTATCCTTACATTCTACAGTTCCAACATCACATGTGATAGTTCTTTTTTTACATTCGGTGGTTCCCTTATTTTTTTCTCATATTTGATGATTTCATTCTCATATTGTACAGTTCCAGCAACACAAGTGGCTGTACTTTTGTCATATTTGGTGATTCTTTTATTTTTTTTTCTCACATTTGACGATTTCATCCTCACATTGTGCAGTTCCACAATCACATTTGACAGTTCTTTTGTTACATTCGGTGGTTCCCTTATTTGTTTCTCACATTTGACGGTTTCATTCTCACATTGTGCAGTTCCAACATCACATTTGACAGTTATTTTGTTACATTTAGTGGTTCCTTTATTTGTTTCTCAAATTTGATGGTTCCATTATCACATTGTGCAGTTCCAATATCAAATATGATATTTTTTTTGTCACATATAGTAATTCCTTAATTTTTTTTTCTCAAATTTGATGGTTCCATTGTCACATTGAGCAATACCAACATCGCATCTCACTCTATTTTTGTCATATTCAGTGATACCCTTTTTTTATTCTCAAATTTGACAGTTCCATTATTACATTGGGTAGTATCAACATTACTTATGACCGTACTTTTGTCACATTCGGTGGTACTCTATTTTTTTCCTTACAATTGACAGTTTAATCGTCACAGTAAGCAGTACCAATATCACATATGACCATAATTTTACATTTGGACTCATCGCTGAAGTCACTTTTTTACTTACTAATAACCGTTCATCACAATAGTAATTTTTTTTAAGTTATTAAAAAATTTAGATCTAAAATCTAAAACCAATCCCAAGAAATTAGTCTAACCACAGTAATTACTCTTGTTCACCAAAAAAAAAAAAAAAAAAAAAAAAGCTGGAATTATCTTGGTTTCTTACACAAATATTTGAATATACCAATTATCTTCCTATGTATCTCGCTTGGTAGCTTCCATCACGTTCAGGAGCATACCTCCCTATAAAATAACATAGTTGAGGTCACTTTTTTTATGTTTATATTTTTATTATTTATATATACTATAAAACCAAAGATGTATAACCTTATGTGCTCTCTAATTGTTCTTATGTAACATCTGCAACTTAATCACAATTGTGTATTTATTGTGGTGTCTAAGGTTGGAAATAGGGTGATTATACAATTAGCAAGTTATGCAAAAAATCCAATACAAAGATTGTTGACAATTTTAAAATTTTCAATAAACACTTGAATTGAAACTATAGATCCAGTATTAAATAGTCATCAATCAAGGCTACTACACTAGGTTTTATATTTTTTAGGCATTTTCATTAGATCCACGTATGTGGAAGTGTCAAATGACTGTGTCCGACACAGGTATAATCACCCTAACTAAAGTGTCTATGCAATTTTGTTTCATAAAATTATTATTACATTTAGACCCATCTAAAACAAAATAAACATCCCAAAAATTTTCCACAATAACAAAAATTACCAATAAAAAAGCTAAAAACAATTAAACACAATGTAAGTAAGACCTATTTACTAGGATTTGAGACTAAGCCATTCTCACATTAGAAGGTTCCATTCTCGTATGGTGCAGTTCCAACATCACATTTGACAGTACTTTTGTCACATTTGGTGATTTTTTTTTTCTCACATTTGACAGTTCCATCCTCACATTGTGCGGTTCCAACATCACATGTGAATGTTCTTTTGTCACATTTGGTAGTTCCTTTTTTTTTTTTTCTCACATTTGATGGTTCCATTATCACATTCGACAGTACTAACATCACATTTGACAGTATTTTTTTCAAATTTAGTGGTTCCTTTTTTTTTTTTCTCACATTTAACAGTTCTATCCTCACATTGTGCAATACTAACATCACATGTGACTTTACTTTTGTCACATTCAGTGGTTCCTTTAGTTTTTTTTCACATTTTATGGTTCCATTATCATATTAGGCAGTACCAACATCACATTTAACTTTACTTTGTCACATTTAGTGGTATCTTATTTTTTTGTCACATTTAATAGTTCCATTATTACATTAGGTAGTACCAACATCACTTCTGACCGTACCTTTGTCAGATTCGGTGGTAACTTATTTTTTTCTCTCACAGTTAACAATTCTATCGTCACATTGGACAGTACCAATATCACATCTGATCGTACTTTTATATTTGGGCCTACCATTAAAGTCACTTTTTTACTTATTAATAATCGCTTATCACAATAGCAATTTTTTTAAAAAAATTGTTGCTTTAGCTTTTTCCTCATTTTAAAAGCTATTAACAAAAATTTAGATCTAAAATCTAAAACAATATAAACATCCCAAAAAATTAGCCCAACCACAAGAATTACAAATAGTAAAGTTAAAATATGGTTTTCTGTCCTATGTTACACTTTCTGGTCTAGGCATATCAACTTCCCCCCCCCCCCCCTTCCGTTTGGATCAATTCAAAGATGCAACTTTAGGCCCTAAACTTTTAGATCAATTCCGTTTGTTGTTTGTTTTTCGATGTGTTTTTGCTTTTATACATTACCTGCTTATTCGGTAACTAGTTTTCATTAAAAATAAATAAATGGTCAGGATTAAGACATATAAAATATACGGTCAAGATTTAAAGGGGTACGGTACCCACTAAAAAAATAGTGGGTACCGTAGAATGACCCTATATATATATATATATATATATATATTTTTTTTTTTTTTTTTTTTGGGTGAGAATCTTCTATCTGAGAATTTAGCTCAATTACTATGTGGATCTGTAATTTTTATAAAATTATGGATTATGATCCTCTATAGTTTAATGTAATTTCATCATAATGTAAATAAACTGGACTGGGCTGTAATTAATCAAAAGGCCGAGTCATACTCTACTGACTACTGAGCTCACTTTTAAAATTAATTTCACAAAACTTATGCAGGTCGGTCATTACAATCAATGGCCCTTAACATAATGAAAGGTATCATAACATTTTGTTAAGTGAGATGCATTTATGTCACATTCAAATAATTTCTAGCATCTTCTACATTAAAAAATTACATGATCTCCCTTAAGGTTTTTTTTTAAATTACGTGATATTCCTTCTTATTTCAAATTGATCAATATCCTTTGAATTGAAAATTATTATTGACTAATCACCCTCAATGCTCAAAAAATCATTGCTTTGAAATTATTTTAACGAGTTACTTATAAAGGATTAAATAAAATGTCTGTTTTTTCTTTTTTTTTTCATAAGAGTTGTTATCCTTATTTTCTATTTTTTCTAATTTAAAAAAATTATGCTCTCTCTTACAGGAAGTAGGGTGCTTCAAAAACTCTGAGTTTACTTTTAATATAACAAAAAACCAAAACTTAATTACTGAATGATGAACAATGAGTTCATGAGAGATAAGTGCAATTGTCAAACCGGTTGGTAACAAATTTTCTTGAATAATATAAGCCCCTATTGATTATTAAAAGAAAAAAAAAAAAAACCCAAGTAGTACCAAATACCAATCCTTATTTTTTTAATTAAAAAAAAAAAAATCAAATAGTATCATTGTGTGTGTCAAGAGTTTTTTTTTTTTTTTTGTTAGCTGTATATATGTGTACATAATAATGATGTTTGTTGGTTGTACATATGTTTTTGTTATTGGCTTCTCACAAGAGTTTGATAGAATTCCTAAATAGTGTTCATATGGTTGTTGTTTTAAATCTGCTTTTATCATTGTCTTCTATTGGTTTTGCAGGTAGGGATTTAGAATTTTGATATCTTGCTTATTTGGTAATACAACCACAAGACCGGGAAAGTCAGGTATTTACCAGTATTTCTTTTATTCTGTACTGTTTATTGTATATTTATTGGTAATATGTTTGTAGAAAGAATTTGAAAATTTTATCAAATAATCATATCTTTATGTTTTTTTAATTCTGAAGTTAGTATGTGAATGCTATATTTTTCTTCAATTTTTCACCTTTCTATAACATCTAACTGTTAATTTGTAATATATGTTTTTGCTATATAGTTATATTTATGAATTAAAATTTTGTGAATGTTTTGCTTTTAGTTTATTCCCTAAGCATGGACTCTGCTTTCTATGCAAGATTGAGACGAAGATTAATTTTATCTGAAAAGAGAAATAGAAGGGGTATGATATTGACATATTAAAAAAATATTTTTCTTTAAAAAACTCATAATTAGTATGTAACCTAATAATTAGTATGTAAACTAGGCCAAACAAGAACAAGAGATGACGAGCCATTTGAAAGGAGTATTCGACGTAGACAATATAACATTAATGATGAAAGCAGAAAACAACGTAAGTGTTACATTTTTTAGTTCTCCCAAAAAAGTTCTAAAATTAGGAAGAACAAGTGAATTTTTGTTTTTGTTGTCATAGGAAAATTTACAGAACCATTGGATTTAGGACCTCCAACAATAGTATGTGAACATTGTGGAGCTCAATTTTGGTATGAAGAGAGAACTGTAAAGTCAAAAACGCCTACAAAACCGAAGTTTAGTTTGTGCTGTTCTGAAGGAAGAGTTCAACTCCCTCTATTGAAAGAACCTCCACCCTTTCTTGGAAACTTACTCAATATTAATAGTGATCAGAGATCAATAAACTTTCAACTAGGGATAAGAATCTACAACTCTCTCTTTGCTTTCACTTCTTTGGGGGGTAATGTTGATAGATCAGTGAATAATGGTTCTGGTCCATATG
Organism: Quercus lobata; assembly: GCF_001633185.2. Lineage (NCBI taxonomy): Eukaryota > Viridiplantae > Streptophyta > Magnoliopsida > Fagales > Fagaceae > Quercus > Quercus lobata. Next base: position 87,777,566 of record NC_044908.1, read on the forward strand.
TGTTTCGTGTAAATGGTCAAACTCATCATAGAATTGGATCACTTCTTCCTGTCCATGGCCAAAAACCTAAGTATGCACAGCTTTATATTTATGAAACTGATAATGAAGTTAAAAATAGAATTGATGCAGTTATACGTGAAGATGATAGAAATTATGTGGATCCAGATATTGTTATCGGGTTGATGGAAATGTTAGACCAGTGTAACCAATTGGTTAAATGTTTTAGAAAGGTCAGGGACAAATTTGATGAATTAGATATACATAATGTCAGAATTCGTTTAATACGAAGTCGCAATTCTGGTGAAAGGCAATATGACTTATCTGTAACGTCTGAGATAGCTGCTCTTATTGTTGGAGATTTTAATATTGAAAGTTCTGATAGAGATATTATTGTTGAGAATCAAAGTTTAGGATTGCAACATATAAATGGAACTCATCCAAGCTTTATGGCATTGCAATATCCATTACTTTTTCCCTATGGTGAGGATGGGTATATGCTTGGTATACCTTATAGGAATTTGAATGGGAGAAATTCTAGAAAAAGGGAATCAATAACAATGAGAGAATACTATGCTTATAGGCTTCAACAACGCTTTCATGAGGGAAAGACATTATTGCTTGGTAGGAGGCTTTTTCAACAATTTATAGTGGATGCATACACTTCTATCGAAGAAGAAAGACTACAATGGTGTACCTTATAATGTAGATCTTTTGGTGAAGTACCAATCCCATTTTAATGTAGAATGGTGTAATAGATCTCGATCGATCAAATATTTGTTTAAATATATAAACAAGGGATCAGATAGAGCAACAGTTGTTGTAGAAGAGAATTTTCCAAATATTGGGAGTGATGGACAAGAGACCGAAATTGTTGTTGATGAGACAAAAGCATACTTGGATTGTAGATATATTTCAGCTTTTGAATCATGTTGGAGAATATTTGAATTTCCAATTCAGTTTCGATATCCACTTGTTGAAAGATTAAATTTTCATTTGGAAGACGAACATCCCATCATTTATCCGGAAAATACAAGCTTGGATAATGTTTTAAGTATACCTGGTATTGAAGAAACAAAGTTTATAGAATGGATGAAAACAAATGAGGCTTTTGAAGATGCTCGAGAGTTGACTTATGCTGAATTTCCTACAAAATGGGTATGGCATAGTAATGATAAGCAATGGCAAGGAAGGAAATCTAAATATTGTATTGGAAGAGTGTATTATGCACATCCTTCAAGTGGTGAAAGGTTTTATTTGAGAATGTTGCTTAACATTGTCAAAGGTCTAAGAAACTTTAAAGAATTAAGGACTATAAACGAAGTTACTTATCCAACTTATAAGGAAGCCTGTTATGCACTTGGACTTCTTGATAATGACAAAGAATGGCATGATTCCCTAATTGAAGCTTCGAATTGGGCCAGTGGGCAACAATTGCGTCAACTATTTGTTACAATGCTATTGTTTTGTGAGGTAGTTGATCCATTAAGTCTTTGGGAATCCAACTGGAAACTGATTACAGAAGATATACTAAATAGGCAAAGGCGTATCCTCCAATTCCAAGAACTAATTTTATCAGATGACCAATTGAGAAATTTTGGATTGTATGAAATCGAACAAATCGTCCAACAATATGGAAGATCACTTAGAGATTATCCACAAATGCCCCAGCCAAATATGGATCTTATTCAGAATGGGAATAGACTTATTCAAGAAGAAATGTTGTATGATGTATCAAGTTTGAAAAGAGAACATGAGATCCTAATTTCTGGCCTAAACAATGAATAGAGAATAATCTACAATTCTATAATGGAAGCTGTTGCTATTGAAAGAGGGGGAATGTTTTTGTCTATGGACATGGTGGAACGGGTAAAATGTATCTTTATAGAACCATCCTGTCTGGTATAAGATCAAAAGGCAAAATTGCTCTTGCTGTTGTGTCTTCAGGAATTGCTGCTTTGTTGCTTCCTGGTGGAAGGACTGCTCACTCAAGATTTCATATCCCAATTAATGTAAATGATGATTCTACCTGTGACATAAACCAAAGAACACAAGCAACAGAACTTCTCTCAAAAACAAGTATTATACTTTGGGATGAAGCACTGATGGCACATAGGAATTGTTTTGAAGCTGTTGACCGCACGTTACGAGATATACTACAAATTGAAGATCCTCAAAATGCTGAAAAACCTTTTGGTGGTAAAGTTGTAGTTTTAGGGGGTGATTTTCGACAAATACTTCCAGTTGTGAGAAAGGGAAGACGAGAAGATATAGTCCAATCCTCAATTAGCAAGTCATATCTATGGAATGATTGTAATGTCTTTAAACTCCAAACAAATATAAGGCTTCTACAGAACGGTATGAGTGGAATAGAAACATCATTTATAAAGGACTTTAGTGAGTGGATTCTTAAAATAGGTAATGGTGAATTGGGAGAAGGAAATGGGGATTACAGCATTTCAATTCCAAGTGATTTGATTATCCAACCCTCAGAGAATCCAATGCAAGATATTACTGACAACACATATCCAAGTTTGGAAAATAAATACACAGATCCAAGTTACCTACAGGATAGGGCAATTCTTGCCCCTACAAATGAAGTTGTAGAAGAACTAAATGACTATATTGTGTCATCCTTAAATGGAGAAGTTCATGAATATCTAAGTTCAGATTCTATATGCAAGGCTTCTTCAAATGTTCCTGACCAAGATCTCCTGTATACTGTTGAATTTTTGAACACGTTGAGATTTCCAGGATTGCCAAACCATAAACTGACATTAAAAATAGGTTTGCCTGTAATGTTGCTTAGAAACTTGAATCAGAATGAAGGTCTTTGTAATGGAACAAGACTCATAATAACAAGATTGGCTACATGGGCGATAGAAGCAGAAATCATAACTGGCACTAATATAGGCAAACATGTGTTCATTCCAAGAATAACATTATCTCCAAGTGATTCAAAATGGCCATTCGTTTTAAAGAGACGACAATTTCCAATTTCAGTGTGCTTTGCAATGACTATAAATGAAAGCCAAGGACAATCATTAAAACATGTTGGAGTGTATTTGCCAAAACCTATTTTTAGTCATGGGCAATTGTACGTTGCAGTGTCTAGAGTTACAAGTAGAAATGGCCTAAAATTCCTCATCATTAACGATGACACTGAAAAAAAGTCTGAAACAAAAAATATTGTGTATAAAGAAGTTTTTACCAATCTTTGACTCAAGAAACCAACTAATAAAGGTAACATAATTTCATATATATATATATATATATATATATATATATATTTCTATTTATCTTCTCCAAATTGATTTATGCACTTCGTATATGCTTACTGTTTTGTTAAATTTCATGTCTATAACATAATTGAATACAAGCTAATTACTATTTTCTATCTTTAATAAGCTAATTACTTTTTGATGTCTTTGTTATATTGCTTTGTTTTGTTTTATTCTATGCAGTATCTAAATCGAGTTGAGAATTTTTATAAACTTTCAAATTTATTAATCTATGCAGGTAGGGATCCAAGATGATGCAATATTCTCTCCTTAATTAGCTTTGTATAGACAAACACAAAGAAAATTGGAAAGTCAAGGTCTGAATATCAAGGATGTGGAATGCAATCAACTCAAAAAATAATGATATTATTAGTTTAGATATGATTTTAATCAATGAGCAGGTTTGTTCTTCTTCTATAGCTTTTAATATTGTTTGATCATTATATATACCATGAACTCTATCTATATAAAACTGATGCACTTTACTTGCAGAATAATTCAATACATGCAATCATTCGAAATAATATTGCTAAAAAGTTCAAGCCTCTTCTGCAAGAAGGAAAATTTTATGAACTCTCTTATTTTCAAGTGGTTGATGGCAATGCATTGTATAGACCAGTAGACAATGACATCAAGATCATGTTCACATTGAAAACTAGCATTAAGGAAATAAAGGAGGTTGATGTTGATATACCGCGTCATAAATTCGAATTTGTTGACTACAATAAAATACATGAACGCGTTAATAAACATGTCCAGCTATCAGGTATCTCTATATATATTATGCGTTATATTAAATTTATTAATAATTATGTATTATATTATTGTTATATATGAAAATAATTACATCCACATCTTTCTAATGCCTAGATATCATTGCAAATGTGATTGGTGTTGGACCGATTGAGCAACCTTGCATCAAAGGATCAAATGTCTCGATGAGAAACATAAATGTCATGACTATAGAGTATGTCTTTTTTTTTAAAAAAAAGAAATTATTTTCAATACAAGCACTTTTTATTTCTTTATTTATTTTTGATAAACCAATACATGCACTTATATTATATGAACTTACACTGTAACATTGAAATTTTTTGACAGAGGACATGAAATAAAGCTTACACTTTGGGGATCAGTTGCAAATGAAGTTGAGGAGAGCTTCTTTACTGAAAATCCAGGCCCTTTTATCATAATTGCTACATGTTTGACTGTCAAGACTTTTAAAGGCAAGTTCATTTCTCTTTTCTAATTCTCTTTATAACCATCTTCTGAATTACATAATAAATCATCCAATTGTTTGAAATACAAAGTATTTTGGCTAAATTATTATGTAAGCATCCAATGAATCAAGATAATTGTCTCTAAATTATTGAGCAGAGAAAAATCATTTCAATGTATAAGAATTAAAAAGGTATTCATCACTTACTGTTGGGGGATTCATTCCCTCCCTTTACATTTTTCATTGTTGAAAGAGATTTTTCTTTTCTTTTTTTTCTTTAATCCGTTTCAAGAGCATGGTTTTTTGGATCCATTGGTTTTCAAAATGTGACAAACATTTTCTCAAGTGTCATTATCTTTAGCATCTATATCTACCATAGCAAAGTTGGATTATTTACCTCTGTATTGTACATGTCTACAACATACTATGCTCTCTAATTTAGACCTCTCACTGATTACAGCAATCATTTCATTGAAACTTCAATGTACTTTTTTTCCTAATGAATCCTATGCATTCCAGGAGAGTATAGCTTATCTTCAACAAGTGGAACAAGAGTTTATATTGATTTGGACATTCCTGAGACTGCTGAATTCAAAGATCAGTAAGTGCTTTGTTTTGGATTCACATTTTTAATATATTTACAGTCTACAATACTATGTCTAATATCTTTATATAATAGAATAGATTGGTGGAAAATAACCAACCAATAGTACAAATGCCCAAGCAATTCAAACCACAAGTATCAATTGAAGAAGAGATGAACATCAACAGAAGAACTATAAGTGAAATCAAAAAAGTTATGTGGGACTCTGATAATAAGGTAAGAAAAAAATATACCTTCAACAATAACATTGTGTCCTTAACATTGCTTTTTGTACTTTAGACTTGCTTTTACAAAATTTAACTATAAAATTATAAATTGATTGATATTAAATTCAATTTCTAGGAAACGATCTTTACCTGTGAAGGAAAAATTATAAACATTGACATAGATCGTTATGGTTGGTACTTTATTTCTTGCGAAGTATGTCGTAAAAAGGTAAACTCAAAAGATGAATTTTTATGGTGTGACAATTGCAAGAAAAAGGCACGCTTCCCAATCCCAAGGTACACAAAATGAAAATGTTTACTTTTTATATTAAAAAACACAACAAATAATATGATATTAACATTAGATATGTCATTTCTTTTATCAGGTATAGAATTCAATTAAAGGTTAAAGATAGCTCAGGAATGGCCACATTCATTTTATTTGATTCAGAAGCAGAAAAATTAATCAACATATCAGCCAAAGACCTTTTGAATAAATCTTTAGAGGTGAGAAAGTCGAATATAAAATTAGTATTTAATATTTACTACTTTATTTCAATGTACAATTTGAAAAATGTTACTTTTGTTAGGAGCCCGATGAAGTCATCCTTCCTGTGCAAATAGAAAATCTGAAAGGAAAACAATTTGTTTTCCAAATACAACTAAATAACTATAATCTCAACTATGGGTGGGAATTCTTCACTATCAAGAAACTTTTTGAATCTTTTGAAGAAACTGACAAAGCAATTCAGCTTGATAAAATGACAGAAGTAAGTATTGTAAGGTTGAATTTATTCAACCATCTAATTTGCTTTATTCCGTGCCAAATTTGCTTGTAATTCAGCATTTAGTAACCCTGTATTTAGGTGGGTTTGATGTAAGGGTAGTGAGTGAGATAGAGTGAAGATTGCTCAAGAGTGTGCAAGAAAATAGAGACTCGCGGCTGCAAGCCGCCAGACGCAGCACACATGCCAAGCATGCTGGAAGGTGAACAGTCATGCAAGCTGGAGCACTACAGGACAAAACAGGACAACTGGCCATACGATTATCTCGCGACTGGATCTCGCGACTTAGTCAAGCCGCGAGGTCAAGCGCGAGCCACCCCTGTTTTGTAAAACCTGACGTTTCACATTCCTCTCCCACTCCAGTATAAATACCCCTTTTACCCACGATTGTGAGAGGGCTTCCAGAGAGAACTTTGAGAGAGAAACCCTAAAGAAAAACAAGATTGATTCACCCACAATCTATACATTAGAGTCTCTTCAAATTCCTCAACTCTCTTCCTCTCCATTGTCAAATCCTTGAGAGGCATTATACCAAACCTGGTTCTCACCATCATTATCACTGTGAGACAGCTGTTTGGATTTCTGGGAAGCAGTTAGGAAGGAACCAATCTTCATTGGTTGATGCTACGGTCTAGTAGCGGAATCCGGGAAGCTAGAAAAGAAAAAGGTTCGGCGCAACCTCGTTGGAGCAAGAAGCTTGGAGGGCTTAGGTGCACTAGGTAGATTAGGCTTGGAGGGTCTATTGCTGTCCATGTATCCCAACTGTATTTTCTAGTGGATTGTTTACCGCTTGGAGGGTGGCGGAGAGGTTTTACGCCGAGGGCTTCGGTTTCCTCTTCGATAACACATCGCGTGTTGTCTTTGTGTTTGCATCTTCCTTCCTCTCTATCTTTGCCTTTTTATTATCTGATGTGGATTGTGTTTTGTTATAGCTTAGATAGTTTTTACCAATTTCATATTATAGCATATGTTAAGTTTCCGCACACTAGTTGTTTGACATATTGCTTGAATTGGTTAAGTTGTAATTTGGGGGTCTAAACGTTCAAGGGTGTTTATACACGTTTTTGAACTTTCAATTGGTATCAAAGCGGGTACACTGTTATTGGTTTCATTACTATTGTGTGATCCTTGACTCCCTTTTGAGATGGATCGGTCTCAATCTCTAAATGCACCTCCATATTTTGATGGTAGTAATTATGCTTTTTGGAAGGTTCGCATGAGAGCTTTTCTGTGTTCTATTGATGAATCTGTTTGGGATGCTGTTGAGATTGGTTGGACTAGACCTGAGGCAGCCAAATCCACATGGGATAAGGCAGCACTTGCTGCATCTAATGCTAACAATAAAGCACTCAATGCTATTTTCTATGGTGTGTCTCCAGATGAATTTCACAGGATTTCTCACATTACTGTTGCCAAAGAAGCATGGGAGATTTTGGAAACCACCTATGAAGGCACGAAGAAAGTGAAAGACACCAAGTTGCAAATGCTGACCACTCGGTTTGAGGAAGTCAAAATGAGTGAGGATGAGTCTTTTGATTCTTTCTATGGGAAGCTAAATGAGGTGATTGTCAGCAAGTTCAACTTGGGGGAGAAAACGGAGGATTCAAAAATTGTTAGGAAGATCCTTCAATCATTGCTGGAAAGTTTTTGTGCTAAAGTGACAGCGATTGAAGAGAGCAAGGACCTTGATGACATCAAAGTACAGGAGCTAGTTGGTTCTCTGCAGACTTATGAGATGTCGCTGCCCAATCAACGGAAGAGTAAATCTCTTGCTCTAAAGACCATTAATGAGAAGGTGGAAGATCAAGACTCATCAGGAGAAGATGTGGTTGACAAAGATGTTGCATACCTTGTCAAAAATTTCAGAAAGTTCTTGAAATTCAAAAATAATGGCAAATTTGATGATAAAAGAAAATTCCAAAATTCTGGAAGGGAGAAAAGGGAATTCAAAAAGAAAGATGGAAAAAAATCCCAACCCACACAAGGTGTCACTTGCTTCGAATGTAACGGGCATGGACACTTTAAGAAGGAATGTCCGAATTATTTGAAATCGAAAGGTAAAGTGTATGCCACGACTTTGAGTGACTCGGATTCGTCTGACTCAGAATCTGAAGAGAGCTGTGATGGAGAGGGAAACTATTCGGCTTTTATGACTATTGCTCATGTTGAGTCTTCAGATGAGTTGAATCTGCTTGTACGGGACCTTGGAGAACATAGTGATGATGAATCACTAGGAATTGTTGAAGAATCAGAGGCTGAAGAAGATGAAAGCACAACAAATCTTCAAGAGAATTATAACTCACTCTTGGAGAAGTCGGGTGAGTACACAAGGGTGGCCAAGGCTGCTGTGAGAAAAATGAAGAAGGCTGAGGATGACTACAAAAGTCTCCTAATCCGATATAGGGAGGCCAAATGTGAGATAGAAACACTGAATGGTGAGCTGTCCGAAGCTTACACAAAAGTGAGATTTCTTGAGAATGAGGTTGTGCAAGCAAATGCTAAAATAGAGAGGGTCACCACCAAGAAGCTAGATGATGTTATCTCATCTCAAAAGAGCTTTTCAGACAAATCCGGATTGGGATATATCGGAGGAGGTAGTTCATCTGGAAATGTCACTAAAGAAGTGAAGTTTGTAAAGGCCAAAGATCCAGTTGTAGCTGACCTTACTGATGAGAAGCTCAAGATGGAGGAGAAGAAGAATGTGGTGAATTAACGGATGCTGAATCCCCGTAATCAGTCTGTGGGCAGGTCTGAATCTCGTGCCAAGTCACGCCCATGACCACAAAGAGGTCCTAGAGCAACTTATGTGTGTCATTATTGCGGACTTCAAGGGCATACTTGACCAAATTGCCAAAAGCTGAGAGCAAAGAATAGTGCAACTCCTCAAAGGTCAAGAGGACCTAGAAATTGGGCAGGTGATCAATCTAGAGATCAGAATGGTGATCCCGGAATGATGAACGTGATGAAGATGATTGGTGCATTCACCAACTGCTTGGAAAGCTTCTCACGAAGGTTTGAAAGCCCTAACTCCCGTACCCAATCCTATAAGGAAATCACCCCAAACGCAAGTGACGTGTGGGTGAAAAAGGGTACTCATGCATAAGCATTACAACATGTCCATGCATTAATACTTCCTATGCTTTGTGACAATGTTTGTTTGATTTTGCTTGCTGTTTTTGATGTTGGTTGTTTGATTGTCTACTTGTGCATATTTTTAATTTTGTTTTATCAATTTTTTTGCTTTTAGTGTCAAAAATCCAAAAATCACATAAAAAATTAGGAAATCAAAAAGCTTGATTGACTTTGTTGAGAATTTGTCTCAAAACTTGTTTTGTCTTGTACCTTTGTGCTAATGGCTTTATGCATTTTCGAGCATTGCTTGTTTTCATGCACTCATATCAGTGTGGGAAAAATCTTGAAATCTATGTGATTGTTGTAAATAGATCTTCAAACTTGCCATGAATGATTAGTGAATGGTTATGTTGATCTTGAGACATGCATAAACTTGTGTCTATATATCTTCTCACTATTTATTTTTGTTTTTGCTAAAAAGAGCTCACAAAATGTAAATCTCCAAATGAAAAGAGATATTGAGCTACAAAAGCCTGTCGCACATTCTAGTATTCGACTAGGAAAAAGGGTAAGCGACTTTATATTAAAGAAAATGTTTATTCAAAAAGCCAAAGGCTTGTTCATTAAAATGAAATGTCAAATATCACTCTCACAATGAGAGGTGATTGCCTCAAAAGATCAAAAAGATCAAATGTTATGATTAAAAGTGGAGTCAAATGTAAAGCTCCAAGTTAAGTTATCAAGTTTTGTGGGAGGTCATATATACATATTTCTATAATTGAGATGGGTCACATGATCTAGTGCTAATTGTGTATGTCTTGGTTGAATTGATCATTGAAGCTTCACATTAGACTAAGGACTATCTCATTGTTGATATCCACATACAACACACAAGTTTATGTTCAATAAATGCCATATTCATTTGTGTGATTGTACTTGATGAAATGTGTTTTCACATGCTCAATCTCTGTTAATTCAAGCACAAAAAGATTTTTGAGTGTTTTAGGTGTTTTTGGAAAGTATTTTGTTTGAAAAATATGAAAATTTCAAAAATCCAGTTTTTGCCCTGTTTTGGCGGCTTAGTCGCGGGTATGTCAAGTCGCGAGCCTCAGTCGCGTCTTCGCGGGTCATTTTTGACGACTTGTTCACGAGTGGAAGGTCCAGTCACGAGGGTTACTCAGAGATTTTCATGGCTCAGCTCGCGACTCACTCGCGGGTAGACCTTCCAGTCGCGTAAAACACTTAGAAAAATTTTTCAAATTTTTGTCCTTGAGTGTTTTGGCGGCTTGAACTGGCGACTTTGTGGCGACTCAATAAAGTCGCGAAAAACGCGTGTTTGGCAGAAATAGGAGCAGTTTTTAAATCTTTTTCAATTTTCCTTCGAACATTTGTGACTGTTCATCTTCTCTCTAAATTATCTCCTTCCCAAACACTCCGTGCACCCATTTCCAGTCTCCATTGTTGCATATTTTCTGCTCAAATTCTTCAAGTCAGGTATGGGTTTTCAGTTTTGAACTCATTTCTACTTGATTTTGTGTTTTTCCCTTTGATTTTTCGCATCTGTTTATGTTTTAGAGATGGGTGTTTCGAATATTGCTCTTTGTTCATGCTTAGCTTGCGGATGCTGTTGCTAGAGTTTGATTTGATCTTAGTTGTTTCCTTTTTTGGTCTTCATCTTGTGCTTAGTTAAGTGTTTCTTTTATTTTATCTGAACTTGAGCTGTTGAGCTGTTTCAAAATGTTCCGTTTGAGGTTGTGAGTTTTACTGTGCTAAATGTGCATGTTCTATTGTGTGAATCTATTGGGAGCATCTGTTAGTTTCACAATGCTGATTATGAGTCATATCATTTTCCATTATCTGTCTCATTGTCATATATCTGCCTTTAGGATAGTTTCTATATCTGATGATTTTATGTGTTTCCTATCTTAGGCTTGTTTATCCATGTGGTTGATCTAAGTAGCTTATTGTTTAAGTATTCAAGTTCATTTGTATGGCTAAAATCTCTTTGTTTATTACATGATACTGACTAGTTCTGCACATATATTGCTCTATGCTGTTGTGGCCTCTTCTGATTGTTCACAGATGGCTCCCTCACGAAGGCTGACAAAAGATTGAAAATGGATTCTAAACTGTTTAGGTCAGTTCATCACTTTGAGAGATACAAGGATATCTTTTTGAAAGCAGGAATTATTCAAGAAAGATTTGTAGATTTGGAGGACTTAAGACAATCCTTTATTCCCAGCTGTTTTGAAGGAAGAGGATGAGAAAAGCTTCTGAGTGATTTCCCTGTAGTGTGTGAACCCCTGATTAGGGAATTTTATTCAAATGCTGTGATAAAGGAGAATGAGTTAAGTTGCTGGGTTAGAGGTACATAATTCATTTTGGATACACATGTCATAGATGATGTGCTAGGGCTTGAAGGTTTAGAAGATCAGGAATTTATCAATTACAAGGATAGGAGTGTTTCTATTGAAACAGTTCAACAAAGGATAGGTGGGCAGAGAGAAGGGAAATGTTTGAATACCACTGCCTTTCCAGTGGACATGAGGTGTCTAACAATAATTATGATGTTTAATCTCTATCCCATAAAGAAGTTGACTACAATCAACTATGCAAGAGCAATTTTTCTGATGGATCTCAAAGAAAAGAATTTCATTGACATAAGTTCCCACATTTATGACACCATTGTGGATGAGACAAGAACAACCTCTAGGCCAAAATTGATCTTTCCCAGTTTGCTAATGAGGATTTTTAGAAGGAAGGGTGTTCCAATCCCTCAAGACATTAGTCCCATGTCCACACCCTCTGCAATTAACAAGCTTACCTGCAAAAGGATAAGTGTTAGGCTTCCAAGAGAAGATGATGAAGGTGATGAAGGAGAGGGTGTCCCAATGGAGACTGAAGCAGAGGCAGCAGGGCATGCATCAACCTCAACACCCAGGAGGAGTGGCAAAAGGTCTAGAGCATCAACTTCTTCAGATACACCTCCAGATGCTTTCCAAATCATTCTGGAATGACTTGATGAGATCAGAGAAGTCCAAACTGAGCACTCTGAGAGGATGAGAGCCATGTAGGACCAGATTGATGTTTTGTCTGCAAAACTTGACAGCTTCACCACCCAGCCTGAACAGTGACCCTTTGGCCATTCCGGTCAAAAAGGGGGAGATGTTTCTTTCTGTTGATAATGACATTGATGATTGAAAAGCAGAAAAGCAGATCTTAAGGGGGAGTAATGTGTTGAGGGGGAGTTGTCAAAGTTGTCAAAATCAGAGACTTTGTTTATATATGCTTATGTTTTGGGTACTTTTAGTGTTTTTATGGGTTTGATACACTGTGTTTTGGTGTATAGTTGTTTCTAACTCTTAACCTATACTCTTGGTTTAAACTTTAATATTTTTTGATGATGTTATTCAGGAAGTTTTGTGTTTTGTACCCATGTGCTTTTGTAAGCTTTTAGGGTTAATGTTTTATGCATAGGTTTGTAGGCTTTATGGTATGTACCATGCTTAATGCAGCCTTTATGCTATGTTGAAATCAGTACTTTAATCTAAATGTCTTACATTTTGATTTATGTACTGTCACTCTTGTGCCCTTGTAGGATTCTTCCTAGATGCATATACCTTGTGTATTATGCATTGGTTGAGTGTTGAACATACAAGTGTATTGCCTTGTGCTTGTTAACTTGTATGTCCTTGTGTTTATTCCAAGTGTAAATGAGCACTGTGATCACTACCTTGTGGTGTTCACTTGCTTGATCAAGCCATGGTTTGTTTCTTAACTCCTTCTTTGCTTGATCACATATTGCCTGTTTCATATGCATTTTATGATTTTCTGCTTACAATGATCATGGTGTATTGTTGTGTTTCAAGAGTATTATGTTCATATGATTCAATTGCTTCACAGCTTCTAGAGTTAGGTGTGAGTGAGTTTTGTTCAACTGTTCCCAACTCACATGTTAAGTCTAGAGTCTATTTTAGGGTTTTGTCACGGAATAGCCAAAGGGGGAGATTGTAAGGTTGAATTTATTCAACCATCTAATTGGCTTTATTCTGTGCCAAATTTGCTTGTAATTCAGCATTTAGTAACCCTGTATTTAGGTGGGTTTGATGTAAGGGTAGTGAGTGAGATAGATTGAAGATTGCTCAAGAGTGTGCAAGAAAACAAAGACTCGCGACTGGGCCTCGCAGGTGACTCGCAGCTGCAAGCCGCCAGACGCAGCACACGTGCCAAGCATGCTGGAAGGTGAACAGTCATGCAAGCTGGAGCAATACAGGACAAAACAGGACAACTGGCCATACGGTTATCTCGCGACTGGATCTCGCGACTTAGTCAAGCCGCGAGGTCAAGCCGCGAGGTCAAGCCGCGAGCCACCCCTGTTTTGTAAAACCTGTCGTTTCACATTCCAATCCCACTCCAGTATAAATACCCCTTTTACCCACGATTGTGAGAGGGCTTCCAGAGAGAACTTTGAGAGAGAAACCCTAAAGAAAAACAAGATTGATTCACCCACAATCTATACATTAGAGTCTCTTCAAATTCCTCAATTCTCTTCCTCTCCATTGTCAAATCCTTGAGAGGCATTATACCAAACCTGGTTCTCACCATCATCATCACTGTGAGACAGAAAATTGGATTTCTGGGAAGCAGTTAGGAAGGAACCAATCTTCATTGGTTGATGCTACGGTCTAGTAGTGGAATCCGGGAAGCTAGAAAAGAAAAAGGTTCGGCGCAACCTCGTTGGAGCAAGAAGCTTGGAGGGCTTAGGTGCACTGGATAGATTAGGCTTGGAGGGTCTATTGCTGTCCATGTATCCCAACTATATTTTCTAGTGGATTGTTTACCGCTTAGAGGGCGGCGGAGAGGTTTTACGCCGAGAGCTTCGGTTTCCTCTTCGATAACACATCGCATGTTGTCTTTGTGTTTGCATCTTCCTTCCTCTTTATCTTTGCCTTTTTATTATCTACTGTGGATTGTGTTTTGTTACAGCTTAGATAGTTTTTACCAATTTCATATTATAGCATATGTTAAGTTTCCGCACACTAGTTGTTTGACATATTGCTTGAATTGGTTAAGTTGTAATTTGGGGGTCTAAACGTTCAAGGGTGTTTATACACGTTTTTGAACTTTCAAGTATTATTTAATTTAGCAAAATTACAAATATAATATTTAAGATGTATATGTTGTAATACATTCCTCAACCTGTTCTATTGCTAGGTTTACATCAGTGATACTTCAAATGAATGTAGCAACAACTTATCAATTGAAGAAGATGGTGATTGTACAAAATTTCAAAAACTTGATGTTCAAACCAATGTGCAACTCACACCAACATCTGTACTCAAGGAAAACAAAAGGGCATATTCAAGGACTACTACAAAGCAACAAAGGAAGAAGATACAAAAAACACTTTAAAGTTGTCTTTCAATCTCTAAGATTTTCTATGCACAATTTGGTTTTAATGAGTTTGCGATTTTGATACTAGAGATGTATTGGAACAAAGGAAATTTTTTTGCTTTTATACACAATTTGGTTTTAAAGAATTTGTGATTTTGATACTAAAGGCGTATTGGAACAAAGGAAATTTTGTTGCTTTTATGCACAATTTGGTTTTAAATTGAAACATAGAGGAATTAAACTCTTATATTTAGTTATTTGAGGATTTCTTTTAGCATAGCGTTAACTGTTTGTCTATATACATTTCATTTCTAAATATTGTAGTATTCTCTTTACATTTAAAAAACTCATGAGGCTTAATTTGAATTGTAACTTATCATGTTTAAATAATTTATTTTGAATTTTAAGTGATTAATATTTGCATTGATATGTTGTTCAGATTCAACAGTTGTGTCTTTAAAATCAAGAGGAATTCAAAAAAAATATCTAAACTTCAACGTTTTTTAAATATAATGAATGCATTGAATATTTAGTGGAAGACATCAAATAAATGAAATTGAAAATTAAGAATGTGCTACCAGAGAATCAATGCTGAATTCCAAAACCTAATGTCACATCATTTGGAAAAAATTGGTAGCTTTCCCATGCATTGCACGGGTTAGCGACTAGTATAATTATAATAGTAAACTGCCTTTTCAAACAGATGATAAAGAAAAACCAAAATAGGCTTTTTTGTTTTGGATAACAAAGGAAACACATAGGGACGAACAAAGCAGTGCCAAAAAAAAAAACATATAACTTAACGTAGGGGCCTTTTTTGTGCTATCTTCAGACTTGGGCTAAGGGTTTTTTATTTTATTTTATTTTATTTTTTTGTTTTGACTCAGAGAGGTAGGGCTAAGGTTGTTTAAGTTTGTGAGAGTTGGGCCTGGTCCTCTCCACTAAATGGGCCTTGTGAACCCGTTTGTGCACAAGACAACACACTCCAAGACACTAAAGAATAATATATAAATGCTCAAATAATTGTTAGCTCCTGGTATTGTTAGCCCACATATTCAAAGGATGGCGAATGCCAAATTAAGGTCTTTCCCTCCTTCACCAAACCATTCTCTCAGAGCTTAAACAATGGCAAGTCTTGCATGACTGGATTGCTCTTTTATGATTTGTTATTTTCCTCAATTTTGGATTTCAAAACATTGATGGGTTTGTGTTTTTAATTTGGACATCAATCACTTGATTTGGTATGAGTTTTTCCATTTTTTTTGGTTTTTTTATGGGTTTCGATTGGATTCTTAAGTACTAGGTTCAAGCCCTGAAAAAAAAAAAAAAAAAATTGATTGTGGTTCTTTAGTGATATGAAGCAGGATAGGATTTTGTAGAGTAAAAGAACAAGAATTAGAACAATGAGAATAAGACTTCTCACTACTTTTTTTTTTCTTTTTTTAATTTTTTATTTAAACAATTACTTCCTTATTTATTCTACTAGTTTAGAAAATTCAAAGAGAACTTATAGACTTTGGTTTGGATTATATATGTATGACCAATATATTGTAGGATTCATGATGATAGGAGGTATTGGTCTTGGAATTAGATGCGAAAAGGATACAACTATAATTTATTCATTTCAATTCAACAAGCTCTTAAACATAGCCCTTACTTAGTTGCCATAGTCGGCCTTGTAATCACTTTAGAGCTGATCAATCATCTTCCCAAGTTAGTAAAAGCTGACAATTTATTTTCAACTATGATATCACGATTGGAGATTCCCATATGTATTGGGATGCCTTGTGAGGATATTTTGTGTTCTAAATGTTTCTTAGATTTGTTTCTGTAAGGTTGAATTTAATCAACCATTTTATTGGCTTTATTCCGTGCCAAATTTGCTTGTATTTCAGCATTTTGTAGCCCTGTATTTAGGTGGGTTTGTTGTAAGTGAAGTGAGTGAGATAGAGTGAAGTTTGCTCAAGAGTGTGCAAGAAAACAGAGACTCACGGCTTGGCCTCGCGGGTGACTCGCGGCTGCAAGCTGCCAGACGCAGCACACGTGCCAAGCACGCCAGAAGGTGAACAGTCATGCTAGCTGGAGCACTACAGGACAAAATAGGATAATTGGCCATACGGTTATCTCACGACTGGATCTCGCGACTCAGTCAAGTCGCGAGGTCAAGCTGCGAGCCACCCCTGTTTTGTAAATCCTGACGTTTCACATTCCTCTCTCACTCCAGTATAAATACCCCTTTTACCCACAAATGTAAGAGAGTTTCCAGAGAGAATTTTGAGAGAGAAACCCTAAAGAAAAACAAGATTGATTCACCCACAATCTATACATTAGAGTCTCTTCAAATTCCTCAACTCTCTTCCTCTCCATTGTCAAATCCTTGAGAGGCATTTTACCAAACCTTGTTCTCACCATATTCATCACTGTGAGAGGGTTGTTTGGATTTCTGGGAAGCAGTTAGGAGGAACCAATCTACATTGGTTGATGCTACGGTCTAGTACGGAATCCGGGAAGCTAGAAAAGAAAAAGGTTCGGCGCAACCTCGTTGGAGCAAGAAGCTTGGAGGGCTTAGGTGCACTGGGTAGATTAGGCTTGGAGGGTCTATTGTTGTCCATGTATCCCAACTACATTTTCTAGTGGATTGTTTACTGCTTGGAGGGCGGCGGAGAGGTTTTACGCCGAGGGCTTCGGTTTCCTCTTCGATAACACATCACGTGATGTCTTTGTGTTTGCATCTTCCTTCCTCTTTATCTTTGCCTTTTATTATCTACTGTGGGTTGAGATTTTAATTTGGCTTAGTTAGTTTTTCCAATTCCATATTATAACTTATGTTAATTTTCCGCACACTAGTTGTTTGACATAATGCTTGAATTGGTTAAGTTATAATTTGGGGGTCTAAACGTTCAAGGGTGTTTATACACATATTTGAACTTTCAATTTCAATGAATTACATGCTTGAAAAAGAAAAATGAATAAGTCAAAAATTATGTAGATAGTTGAAGTGTTTAGGATGGGGGCATGAAGGTATCAATTCTGCATATACTAATTCAAAGATGCAGTTGAGGCATTGTAGGGTGAAGGATTAGTCTGGGGGAGTTTCTTAACTTGATTTTGTTAAGTGTTGAAGTCTGTCTTGGTGACTTGAATTCAAAGGAAGAGTATCCCACATGCCTATTGCGTACTCAACATGATTCCTAGCTAATTATTAACTAAAGGCAGTAAAAGAAGGAATTAAAACTTTATTACTTGGAGTTACTTCCTAGCTAGTGGTTAATGGCTATGATACTTTAAATACGTTGAATAATATTATATAGAATGAACCACTTCCTGGAGTCTAAGTAGGATCACTGCATATTAAGAGGCATATTTTCTATCCAAATTCTATAGTCATATTGATTGTCCTTGATTTAAAGTTGTCCTTTGGGTGGAGGAGATTTAGCCCAAGACATTGGAATACCTTTCAGAAGATCCAACTATTAACAATTATGCAAATCCCTAATATCTATAGAGTGGCTTATATAAGAATTCTTTGTATTTTTTGCATTATCAATATGAAATTTGCTCCCACACCTCCATAATAACATGTTCTATATGACTATGGCTTTACAATTACATGACCTATACATCAGGTTGAACATGCATGTACTTGCACACACATTGAATGCTTTCAACCACAATATATATCTTCATTGTCACTGTGCCATTATTGTTGGCTAATTGCATGGCATGTTGCTTGATTTATTTATTTATTTTTAAAAGGGAATAGCATAAGTATATATCTTTTGAATATAGTGCTATAAATGTAAACTCTTGCCGATTACTTTAGCTTAAAAATAGTAAAGAGGTTTTCTTTCATTTAGTCATGGACCATGGATTGAGTTATTTGTATATTAGACAAAGTTCCTTAGATGGAGAGCAAAATATATTACCCACTCACATAGATATTTTGTAACATATTGTACATGTGAAGCACTTGATTCTCCACCAAATCTGATATTTGTATGACTATGGACAATATGCAACTACCAGACCACTTTTAGAAGCACTGCAGACACTGAAAAAAGGGACCCAGTGCTTCATTACTCAAACCATGAAAATTTTTTCCTAACACAAAATGATACTTAAACTTTTCACTGCACATTCCATTGAAGAGTTATCACGATCATCTCTATTAGCAGTATTCTTGGGAACCCATCATGCTTTTATCAAGGTTTCCACTATAGAGCAAGAACCCACTACCAATATTACTTGGTGATGCCTGCAAGCATTTGACTAGACCTTCATGGCCATTTATGACTCCAACTTTATTAAGCTTACCATAAGCCTCTCTTTTCCATATACCCATACTCTTATCAGCAGAGCCACTGCAGTGACTGCACAAAAACTCCCCCATTTGACACATACATAGGATAGCCATTTGATGAGCTTTTGTCTCATTAAATAATTTCCAACTCTCAAAATTCATGCCCCCCTCCCACCCCATCACAAACCCATCTGACCCTCCTCCATAAACCCATTTTCCATCCTCGGAAACTATAACCGAATTAATCAAAACCTCCTTATGACCCTCCAAAATTCCTTTTAAAGCATGTGAATTCTTCCCCTCCTTGCCCCAAGCTTTAATCTTCCCATTAAGTGAAGCAGAATACACGATCCCTTTACTTGCCACTAACCCATTAATTGCATCATCATGTGCCTTAATTGATTCCAAAGCACTTCAAATCTAATAGCCTCCACACCTTGAAGGTCTTATCCCATGACCCTAAAATTTATGTGTCAACTTTATAATTCATGTGCAATTGGAGAACCATCCAAATTAGTGGAAAATTTTCACAATGGATCTCATAAAAAAGAATTTACTAATTTAGTCGCCACCATTCCATATAGCTATGAGCTTTACAATTTACAAAGCACATAGCATCCCTCATGTCTTGTTTCACTTTCTTATATTTTGAGTTGAATTGACATTCATAATAGGGGGAACCATGTTTTATTTTGTTGGAGGAATCATTCATAGAGTGGTAAAGAAAAAGATAGAGACAGAGAAGAATCCACAAAAAAGTATTTTTGAAATTAGCATATGCAAGTTTTTAGGCTTCATTTCCATGCCAGTGTTGGATGACGAAGTGTTCACTAACTCTAGCCACATACTCGAAGATTTCAATCAAGATAGTAGGGTAGTTTTCCTTTAATTATTCAAAACCATCTGTCTGCATTATACCTAGGAAAAAAGAAAAACATAATAAGTTGCAGCCAACATTAGCAAAAAAATTCAAGCAAGAAAAACACTTAGAAACCCACTTGAATCTTGAGAAGTCATTTAAAAAAAAAAAAAAAAAAACTGTTGGCTATGTAATGCAAAGGGCTAAACCCCCCCCCCTAATTTTTTTCCTTTTAGCCACTCATTCTCACGTAAATTTTAGTGTTAGAAATTTCAATCTGTGCTTCCTTTTCTTTTCTTTCTTTCTTTTTTTTTTTTTGGAGAGGGGGGTTACTTTGAATCTATAACTTAGTATAAAGAAAGTAGGTTTATGACTAAAAATTTTACCCAAAAAAATTGAAAGCTTGGATTTGTGTAAATACACAAGAGCTTGTTTAGACCCTCAATTAAAATTACGGCTAGATTGCTTTTACTTAACTTATCTAAGTGTGGAACAAGAGTAAATGAAGCGTAATAAACCGATAAATACTCTAGTGCATAAACATGAACAACAAACAATAAATATAAAGCACAAGAGTAAGGGAAGAGAGATGCAACCACAAGAATTTCGATAACACTGAGACGTGTTATCGAAGAAGAAACCAAATAACTTGGCAAAAAACCTCTTCGTAGCTCTCCAAGTCGAAATCAATCCACTAGAGAATAAAGTTCGAGTACATGAATAATAAAAAACCCTCCAAGCCTAGTCTACCCAATGTACTTGAGCCCTCCAAGCTTTTGCTACCAACAGACTTCTTGGAGTCATGTCTTCTTTAGCCTTCCGGATCCTATAATACGCTCGATTGCATCCAGCAAGCCTCGTCAGCTTCTTTTGGCAAATCCCCAAAATTTCCTAAGCTCCTAAACACTCTCTACACTCTGAAAAGGTGTGGGTTGTATTTAGGTACAAATCTCCTCTCAAGGTATGACAATGGGAAAGGGAAGGAGAAAAAGCTACAATGATACCTCACTAAGGATGAGTAGCTCTCTTTCTAAAAGATAAGTGTATTGTGTTGTAGAAAACCTATCTAGGGTTTTTCTCTCTAAATAGCCTCTCATACATTTATGGGTAATGATGATATATATAGTATGAGTGAAGGGTAAGCAAGTCACATTTAAAATCCTCCAGGCATAGAGTTTCGCAGGAATCTCACGGGTTAGTCCTTCTCGCGAGACATTCGTGAAACTAACAACCTATCATGACTTTTCAACTTCCAGCATGTGCCTCTCACGTGGCTCTTTCATTGGTAGGCTTCTTGCGAGACACAGGCGAAATCCACTTGTTCATCCAATACATGCTCGATTCTTCACCAACTTAATACTAAACCCAATAGAATAAAATCCCACAAAATACAAGGAACAAAATTAAAGTAATTACACAAAAAGGTGTTATTAGCATGAAAATGAGATAACATAATTATATATATATATATATATATATATATCATCCAAGATGACAACTGTAGGGCAGGTCATCTGCCCTCAAAACTTATGGCTTGTTTAGATTCAAGAGGGAAAAAGGGGGAGTGGAGGGGAGTAAAGTAGGGTTAGCTAAAAACAGGCTAATTTTAGGCCAACTCTACTCTCCTTTACTCCTCCCTCTCCTTTAATCCAAACGGACCATAAAACTTCTCATTTGAGTGCATGAGTGCATGGTAACAATTCATACAGTACTTAATAGTTAATACACGTAATCAACCTATATCAATATGGCTAATGTACAACAGAAACTCAAAACTTGGCCATTTCAAATCAATTTTTTTCATTTTGTCATGAATAAAAGGCCTATTAGGGAAAATTAAAAGAACAAACATGCCAAATTATTGGATTGCCATATCTTGATCAAAACAATTTGGGACCTATGACACTGACTCCACATTGCCAATTGAAATTAAAGCACAAGCTTCATTAGGGAAAGAATAGGGCAGCTTAAGCATATCTAATATAGAAAGCTGATAAGAACAAGCATAGCCACACAAAAGAAGATATAACTGAATCTTGTTGTTCTTGGTTTCCATATAGAGGCATACTCTAGTTTAATTAAATATCACCTCACGCTTTAAAAACATATAAGAATTAAAAAAAAAAAATCTCATTCCCACATTTATAGGAACATGAATGGTATGTATGTAAGTACTAACATAAAGAACAATTCAACTAACTAAATGAATCCTTTCAAAAGAACAACGGTAGAGCAATACTGGGGATCCAAATACATAGAATACCTCAAAAAAGTTTCATAGCTTAAAAAGAAAGCATACAAGAAATCATGATTTGGAATTGAAACAAAATTCAAAAGAACCCAGGCTAGTTGGAAAAAAAATGAAGAACCACAATTAGATTTTTTTTAGGGTTTGAACCTACAACTTAAGAATCCAATCAAAACCCATGAAAATACTAAAAAATAGAAAAACCCATACCAAATCAAGAGATTGATGTCCAAATTAACGACCAAAACCCATCAATATTTAGAAATCCAAAATTGGGAAAAATAACAAATCATAAACAAACACACCTTAAGGTTGCGACACCATACTTATGATGGCTTTGGTATATTTTTCAAGCTCCAAAAACAACGTGTGCGGCGGCATATGTGGCGGGGTGGAGCTCCGGTGCTAAGAGGAGAGGATTTAATTAGGTTATGATTGTGTATGCTAGGATGTATTGATTTTTCAATAAAATGATGACGTGGCGTTTCTTCATTGGGTGCCGTAAAACATGTCTTTTACACCATGACCGGAGCCAATTTAAACTCGAATGAAAACCCTACAAAAGAGCCAAATAGTGAACCTAATAAACCAGCAAATAGATAATTTAAAGACAATTGGAGAAGATTTGGTCTTTGGAAATATTAATATGCAGAAAGGAAAGACTTACTTCCATGGCTGTTCAGAATCCTTGCTTGCATCCCCAAAAACAAACCATAAAACATAGAAACAATTAACACATTTGCTTAATAACTGCTACAAAACGAATATATATATATATATATATATATATATATATGTAAGTTCCCAATAATATAAACATGAGATATTTTCTTTTCTAAGTTTGTATTCTCTCTCACTACAAAGTTTGTAATCTCTTATGTACAGTATAGATATATACATGCATAGGTTATTAGAAGGTCAAGATCAAGGACTCAGGTTGAAGGTTGAGCAAGTTTGGATTGCAGCTGTTGACTCAAGTAGAGAGGAAAAGTATCAGAATAGAGCAATGGAAGAATTGTAGCTGTGATTGCAAAAACGACAATGTTTTGATTTAAAACAGCTATTCTACTTGTAGTTTAGGATTTGTTTAATTGATAGCTATTTATATACACATGTAATAATTTGATTGGTCGTAGAGGCTAGATCCGTATATTGAGGAGTTAGTTAGAAGTTAGTTACTCTTAGACTTTGTATAAATAACTGATGTACATTCATTTTCTTTCAATGCAATATAGAATTCTCTCATCAAATTCTCATATGGTATCAGAGTGCTCTGGTATCATCTAGATATTTTCTTCTAGATATTTTCTTTTCGTTTTAGTTTTTCTTTCACTCTCAAGGTTCTTCAATGGCGGATGCTACACAATCTATCACAGCCATTGATGAGTCACACCCTTTCTTTTTGCACTATGGAGAGAATCCAAGCATGATTCTTGTTACTCAGCCTATAGTCAATGATAATTACCCTAGTTCGGCAAAATCAATGTAGAGAGCTTTGGAAGCCAAGAGCAAATTAGGATTCATCGATGGTAGCCTCTCGTTGACTCCATCCATGGCAAAGAATCTTTTGCTCGTTCAAGCCTAGACTAAGTGCATTAATATGATGGTTTCTTGGATACTCAATTGTGTTTCCCCCAAAATTATTGCAAGTGTTGTCTAAAAGAACACTGCTTTAGAGGTCTAGATTAATTTAAGGAATCGATTTTCTCAGAAAAATGGACCAAGACTCTTTCAACTTCAGAAGGAGCTTGTAACAGTCACGTAAGGAGATCTTTCTATCACAAATCATTTCACTCAGTTGAATGTTTTGTGGGAAGAGATTGAGAATTATAGAGCTTCGCCTTGTTGCACTTGTGGTTCTTCTAAATGCTCAATCAATGAGAAGTTAACATAATACCAATTGCAAGATTTTGCGATGCAATTTCTGATGGGACTCAATGAATCATACAGCCAGATTTGAGGACAAATTCTCTTGATTGATCCTTTGCCTTCAATTAACAAAGTATACTCTTTGTTGATCCAGGATGAAAGCCAAAGTTCTATTGGTCATTTAACAGGGGCTTATGTTGAATCCACTACTTTAACAGCCAAGTCAGTTGTAGGATTTGCAAATCTTGCCTATGGAAATGCTTATGGAAGGGTTCAATAGGAAAAGGCAACAAGAACAAGGGCAAAGATAGGCCTATATGTAGCCACTGTGGAATCACAAGACATACCATGGAGAAGTGCTACAAGCTCCATGGATATACCCCTGAATATAAAGCCAACGGAAGGAAGCCAAAAGCCAATCAAGTTGTTGGACCAGAGTTTGGATTTGCTTTTGGTGGTGTGGAGTCAGACCTTGTGCCTATGCAGCAGCCTTATCCTCCACAAGCATTCCCATTTACTCTAGATCAATATCAAAGGCTCTTGGCCTTGATTGGGGGTCCAGCCAATGGTTTCCAAGGTCAAGGGAGCAATGCAACATCAGAAGTTTCTCTACCAACAATGGCTAATTGTGTTTTACTCACTACTCCACTTGCAGGTAATCCTTTCAATTTAAGGCATTTTGTTTTTGCTGCTAAGGTAGTAAATAGGAATGCTTATAGTTGCAACACTTGGGTTTTAGATACAGGTGCCACAGGCCACATCATTTGTTCTGCCACTTTACTCACCACTTTAACTAGCTTAACTCAATCCATTGTTGAATTACCTAATGGAGATAGTGCTCAAGTCACCCATATTGGCTCAGTTCAACTTTCTGCCACTTTGATCCTAGATAATGTTCTTTGTGTGCCTTCTTTCTCCTTTAATTTGCTATCTATAAGTAAACTTACTTAGAAATTGCCATACTGCCTTGTTTTCCTCTCTCAATTTTGTTTTATCTAGGACCTTTTCTCTTGGAAGATGATTGGAATAGATGAAGCATATGATGGACTCTACTTGCTGTAGAGATCAGATTGGGTCAGTCCTTCCACTTTGTCAGATCAACTCATCAAGCACAAGTTTAGTCCTTCTCCTTTTGTCAATGCATTTAGTAGCATGCCTAGAATTTGGCACTTTAGGTTAGTCATCCCTCCATGAATAAGTTGAAGTCTTTACAAAATAGTTTATCTATTTCCTTTGACACTTGTATAGATATTTGCAACATATTCCCTTAGGCAAAACAAAAAAGATTACCCTTTCCTTTTAATAATATTTTTTTTTTTTTATTCTCATTTTGATCTTGTTCATGTTAATATATGGGGACCTTACTTTATACCTACTAATGAAGGCTTTAAGTACTTCTTATCCATTGTTGATGATGCAACTAGATGTACTTGGATATACTTGTTGAAATCTAAATCTGATGCTAGAAGTCATCTAATCTCATTTCACAAATGGTACAGACCCAATTTAAGCCAAAAATCAAAGCTATCAGATCTAATAATGGCCAAGAATTTGTTATGTTTGATTTTTGTTCCACTCATGGTATCATTCATAAGAGAAGTTGTGTTTACACTCCTCAACAGAATTTTGTTATGGAGAGGAAACACCAACATCTCTTATTTGTTGCTAGGGCATTGAGAATTCAATCCAATTTCCTTTTGTGCTATTAGGGGGACTGCATTCTCACTACTACTCACATCATTAACAAGTTGCCCTCACCCATTTTACAAAACAAGTCTCCTTTTGAACTCCTCATATTCAGCCTTCTTATGCTCATATAAGGGTATTTGGGTGCTTATGCTATGCATCTACCATTTCTATCCATCGAGATAAATTTCAACCAAGAGCACAAGCTTGTGTCCTATTGGGTTGTCCACCTGCCACTAAGGGTTACAAGCTTTTGAATCTTACTTCTAGGCAAGTGTTTCTATCTAGGGATGTAGTGTTTCATGAACATGTCTTCCATTTCAGTCTCTTGATTCTGTCTATTCCACTCCATCTCATGTTCCTACTTCGTTTCCATCTATTATTGATTCTACTTCAACACTCACCACTTTGCCTATGAATTCATCTTCTTCACTTGTGTACCATAGTTCCTATTTTCATGATCAACATTTTGCTTTTGATATTGATTTTGATATTAAAAGATGTCACTAGTTCTTCCCTTCCTATTCAACTTAGTCCAGCACAGGTTAGACTAGTTGCTTCTCTACCTTCTGTTGAGTTTACCACAATTTAGTCTGACTCTTCGACTTCTTCAGATCATACTCGATCATCTGAGTCACCTCCTACTTCTCAACCTCAGCTTCCCATTCCTTCTCAAAACCTTAGAAGATCCACTAGGGTGTCTACCAAACCTTCTTATTTACAATCTTATCATTGCAACCAAGTGAGTACTTCATTCATCAATCCAATCATTCTAAAGAAAGGTACATCTCATCCTCTTCAAAACTTTCTTTCTTATTCTCACTTATCTGCCACATATAAGAATTTTTGCAATTATTATCTCTCCCATTGTGGAACCTAGTACTTATGCCCAAGCTGTTAAGGATCCAAAGTGGAGAAAGGCCATGACAGCTAAAATTGCTGCCCTTGAAGCAAACCAAACTCGGTCCCTCACTTCCTTCCCAACTCACAAACAGCCTATCGGTTATAAATGGGTCTACAAGGTTAAGTATAAGGTGGATCGTACTATTGAGAGATACAAAACCAAATTGGTTGCAAATGGTTTTACATGGAGGGAGGGGCTGGACTATATAGAAACTTTCTCCCTGGTTGCTAAAATGGTTTCTATTAAAGCCTTACTTGCAGTGGCTACTGTTAAAGGGTAGCATTTATCCCAACTTGATGTGAATAATGTATTTTTGCATGGTGATATTGATGAAGAAGTTTACATGGTCTTGCCCTTAAGCTTTCATAGTAAGGGGGAGGTTGTTTGTAAGCTCAATAAGTCTTTGTACGGCCTCAAGTAGGCATCTAGGCAATGGTTCTCCAAATTTTCTCAAGAATTGAAGGATCCTAGCATTATGGAGGATCCTAGCATGTATAGGAGATTGATTGGGAGGTTGCTTTACTTAACTATTACAAGGCCAAATATTACCTTTGTAGTTCACAAACTTAGTCAATTTATAGCTAAACCAAGGCTGCCACATCTTCAAGCAGCTAATAAAATTTTGCAGTACATTGAAGGCAGTCCTGAGCAGGGTCTATTATTCTCTAGCAAATTTGAGTTGCACATCAAACCATTTGCGGATGTAGACTGGGCTGTTTGTCTAGATAGTAGGAGGTCAACCACTGGTTATTGTCTCTTCATTGTGTTAGGACATATGTGTTTCACATGTTAAGAACATATGTCATGATTTTATGTAATTGGCTTATCCTTTGACAAAACACACTTTACTTGTATTTGGGTAGATTTAGGATGTCTTTAAATACTTCAAGAAACCTTGTTTCAAGATCAAGTATTGAAGCCTTCAAGTCTGTTCAAGAAAAACAAGTTCAGAGTGCAAAACCATTAAAGTTCAACAGTTGGCTCGACAGCTGCATCTATCAAGCTTAAGGAAGCTGTTCTACATTTGGCGTGCTCGACATTTGCTCAACACCTGCTTTCTATCGAGGTTTAAGATTTTCAAAATTTCAATATGATTTTCTTAGGATCCGTGAATGTGTCTTTGGGCTTTCTTTTCTCCTAACCCTAGACATATAAAAGGATTAGTTTAAGAGTCGTCAAAGAGTTCATAAGTTGCATAAGCTTTGAGCAAACTCTGTTCAAAGTAAATTGTGACCAAAGACGAAGTTCTTGCCCTAATTTATCACTTTCTCTTGAAGAAGTTGCTGTGTATGTGCACCTTAGGATTTTGTGATCAAGCATCTTCTTGATCTTCATCGTATGGATGAACTGAAGAACTTTGCAACCAACAACCTTCTTAGTTGGTGATGGAAGTCGCGTACTAGGATCCGCGTAATTGGTTAGTCACGTACTTGGGAGTTGTGCATCTGAAAGGGGAATTGTCACTATAGAACAAGTCCAATTAGGTATTAGGGTAAGGGTTCAACTATAGGTTGGTAAGGTACTTGGATTCCTTTACTTATAACTGCTTATTGTGATAATACTGGAGTTTTGGGAGTGGTGACCTGAAAATCACCCGGTGGGGCTTTTGCCATTAGGTTTTCCCCATTCGTAAACAAATCACCGTGTTATTTATTTTCCACTGCATATTTAGTTTATTGGTGATTTGTTTGTGCTACCATGCATTTGCATAATAAATTGATTAATTAATAACTTGGCAAATTAATTAATTAATTTTTATCATAAGTGGTCATTCAGTTTGTGGCCTATCACATTGGTAAGTGTTTAGTCTTTTGGAAGTCTAAGAAATAGCAAACTATCTCACATTCATCAACAGAATCGGAGTATTGAGCAATGGCTCTTGCAGTATGTGAAATTGTGTGGTTGACTAATTTTCTCAAGGACATTCAAGTTTCTCACTTAAAGGCAGCTTTACTTTTCAGTGATAGCCAAGCTGCACTAAACATCGTAGCTAACCCTGTATTCCATAAGAGAACAAAACATATTGAGATAGACTGCCATGCTATCAGAGATAAGGCTTTGGCTAAAGTAATTAGACTATTTATCAGTAAGACTAAATCACAAGTTGGGGATCTCTTAACAAAGGCACTGAATTCACAACAATTTTCGCATCTTCTATCCTAGATGAACATGATCAATATACATGCCCCTGTTCCTCTTGAGGGGGAGTATTAGAAGGACAAGATCAAGGACTTAAGTTGAAGACCGAGCAACTTTGGATTGCAGCTGTTGACTCAGGCAAAGAGGCAGAGTCTTGGGCAGAAAGGCAGAGAATTAGAATGAAGCAATGGAAGAATAGTAGCTGTGACTGCATAAACGATAGTGTTTTGACTTAAAACAGCTATACTACTTGTAGTTTAGGATTAGTTTAATTGATAGCTATTATTTATATACACGTGTAATAATATGATTGGTTGTAGAGGCTAGATTCGTATATTTTGGAGTTAGTTAGAAGTTAGTTACTCTCAGACTTTGTATAAATACCTGATGTACATTCATTTTCTTTCAATGTGATATATAATTCTCTCATCAAATTCTCATATAGATGATGGTTTAAATGTAAATCTTATTTTGAAAATGGTTTTATTTTAATTGAATAAAATATTTTCTCCCTTACCCTTCTAAAAGTGCATAGTTAGCTATTAGTGGTTGATTATTGTGTAATGTGCATGTGCAGCAAAGTGTTTAATATTTTATTTGTTATGTGTTTTTGCTTTTCACAAATCAATTGTTATTGGCTTGGATGCAATAATTTTGATGAGTTTCTTCCTTAAAATTGTTACATTTGTTACTAATTCATTTTGCACTGCTTTTGTAAAGTCATCAATCTACTTTTATTTTTTCAATCTCTTTTTGATTCATCGTCCTTGGTGAAAAATTATGAAAACTCAATTAGTGTAGAAACACTAATGCTTGTTTAGACCCTCAATTTTAAAATACGATTTAGTTGCTTTTACTCTAACTTAACTAAGTATGGAATAAGAGTAAAAGATGCGCAATAAACCAGAACATTAATCTAAGGCATAAGCAAGTACAATAAGCAATAAATATAAAGCTTAAAGAGTAGGGAAGAGAGATGAAAACACAAGATAACCTCACTATGGCCCTCCAAGCTGAAATCGATCTACTAGTGAATAAGTTGGAGTACACGAATATCAAAAAGACCCTCCAAGCCTAATCTACTCATTGTACTTGAGCCCTTCAAGCTCCAGCTACCAACGGACTTCTCGAAGTCTTGTCTTCACTAGTTATCCAAATCCTGCAATTTCGCCCGATTGCATCCGCCACTCAATGGCTTCTTCCAATGCTTCGCATAAGCACCAAAACTTCTCTTAACACTTAGAATGGGTGAGGTAAGTGTTTGGGTTAAGAACCTTTCAAGGATATGTAGATGGAGAGGTAGGAGTAATGGAAACTTTAGAGAAATGATGTAGGGGATTGTGGGTAAACAATTTCTAACTCTCAAGTGTTTGGCTAGGGTTTTCTTTCTTAAAAGTTTCTTGAAAAAACTCCTTGTTCTTCTTACATTTCGTAGGTAATGAGGGTTTATATAGTATTGGTAAAGGAATGTGAAAAGGCACAATCAAAATAATCAGGCAGAGAGTTTCGTAGGTCACTTGCAACTTGGCTTGAGTCAGGAATGACTCACAAAATCCAGCCTGTCAAAGAGTCTTCAAATTCTAACATATGCTTCTCACGTGGCCTATTGCACAGGTTGGCACTTACGAGTTAGTCACGTGCTAGTTGCGAAATCTTCATCTTCACTAAATCTTCACCAAACTCTCACACACAACCCTTACATTGAAGCTCACAAAAATACAAGGGAATGATTGAATAGAATTACAATCAAATTTGACACGAAATTAAAGCCAACATAAAACATAGCTGTGAATCATAACTTTACAATCTCCTCCTATGGCTATTCCGTGGCAAAACCCCTAAATAAACTCTAGACTTAAAACATGATTATGGGAATAGAGGCAAAACTCATTCACACCTAAATCTAAAACCTATGAAGCACTTGAACCATATACACCTTTATCCTGAAACACTTACACATAACAAATAGATTCATTAATTATGAGACAAGTAGAATACAAGGCATGTATAAAGAGTAAGTAAAATGTGATCAAGTAAAAACAAAAGAGATGAGAACATATAGCTTAACTTGATCAAACAATAACAGTCATTAAGAAATGACCACAATGTACATTTAGCAAGTAAATAATCATCTAGACATGCAAGCAATTAAAAGCAATGCAAAAATTAATTGCATGTCCAACAAGCACATGATGCATTAAAGAAACTAAAGCAAGAGGCAATAGATAACTAAAAGCATCAAGAAACCACTATAAAAATCAAGATACACAAGTATTAAGGATAAACTGAGTTTTAAACTAAAGTACTGAAAGCTTTAATTAAAGCAGTGTAAATAAACTCTACTAAGCAAAACCGGGCAAAATGCTATTAGAACTTCTAAGTTGTGTGGCTATAGGTTAGCTTCCTCCTTTGTATCCACTGTGCTCCCCCTTTCTATATGTACTCCCCCTTATTCTATGATGCTCTCCCCCTTACTTTATGGTGTATTCACAATATTCATACTATAAGGCTTCCTCCCATTTTTTGGCACGAATAGCTAAAGGTCATCCTCAAGCTTGTGCTAAATCTCATCCAACTGTGTCTCAATAGTAGTTAGGTGAATCTGAACATGATTATTGTGAGAATATATGATGTTTGTAAGTCCAGTTATGTGCTCATGCAATCCTTCCATCAAAGTCATCATCCTATCCATCTGAGGGATAGATGATCCTGACTGAGATTGAGTGCTAGAAGGTTGAGGCTCTGGAGTATGAGGAGGTAATATCTCAGGAAGAGGAGAGGCACTAGGAGCAGCTAATCATTTCCCAATGGGAAAGGCAGGAGAGGAAATCTTAGATTCACTCTTTGGAGGCTTGGAAAGGCTCTTCTTTGCCCTTTCAGCAGAGGAGTGAACCTTGCTACTCTGAAGAAAATGCAAGGAAATCGAACCTTGATGAGGCAGGACTGTTCCATTCTTAGGAGGATGAATGCTCTTGAGAGTAAGAATCTTCATGATTAGGCTGCAAAAAGGAAGATATGTCCTTGTAGTTGATTGTCCGGTAGTCCTTCCCAAAATTTGAAAGATGTGAGCACAAATGTCAATTGGAACTCCATTAATCAAATCACATAGGAATTAGGCTCTTCCAAGATTGATAAAACCCATGTTGGTCAGTGGGTACAGGTTTGAGTACATAATCAAAGTAAGAGTCTTCATTTCCGGCCCGAATCTTAAAGTACCAATTGATGTACCTGTGGAGGAAACTTCAAGATTTTCTTCTAATTTTTCAAGAATTTGGACAACGGGAGCCAATCTATCATTATAAGGGGATATATCCACATTAACCTAGTGATTCATTTGAAGAATCTTTGCTAGATAGTTCGGAGTGATGACAGAGTCCTTTCCATGAACCCAACATTTCAGTTCAGCTCCGGTAAACCAAGCATTGGAATAGAATTCCTTGACCAACTACTCAATAGGGTCTTCAAAGCCACCAAACAAGCTAGCCCAATCTTTGTCATCAAAGATTTTAGGAATGAAAGTTGATCCCATGTGTCAAACCTCACAATCTTTTCTACCAAAGTTGGAGCATTCTTGAAATTGTTGTTGAAGGATTAAGAGTTTAGAGGAGTCTTGAACCTCTTGTTATCAAAGCTTGCTGACAATTGTTGAGTCCTCTTTGATACTAGAGATGATGTGAGATCAATCAAAGGCTCTATACTGCATGAAGATCGATAAGGCATTTGCAAAATAGCCACACAAACATAAACCATACACAAAAATGGCAACAAACTTGATTAAATACAAGTTATACCAAAACAAGTAAACAGCTCCTAAAAACTAAGTAAAAGAGCATATACTAGAATACAAAGACATGAAAGCAATGCTAGAAGTCTAATTCGACAAAAAGCATGACAATATGCATGACATGTCAATTGTGATAAGGTGTGTGCATCAAGTGTGCATGTGCAATGCATGAGCAAAGCATGAACAAGCACTCATGGGTTAAAGTGTGTAAAACACATAAGCAATGATAGAAACATGTTACAATTAAGTAAACATGGCAATCCCCAAAGTTTGGTACTCATCAGAGTCCAAACCAGAGCAAAAAATGCCTAAGAAGCATTTTATCAAACACTTAGCATGCATGAACTAACCCTATATGATGAAATACACCTTAAATATATGTTGAAATTACCACATAGGGCCAACATAATCATTAAAAAACAACAAAATTAAAAATTTTTGCAAGAAATTAAGTTTTCCCAACCCAACACAAAAATAAACCCCAACCCTAAGTTTTAAAAGTAATGGGAAATACCTTGGAGAAGCCTTAGAGTGGAAATCCAAAATAGTTTTGATGAGTGTAGATATTGTATTTTGGCTGCCCTCGATTTGTGTGCTAAACCCCAAAAAATCCAAATATATTATTTTCTCTCCATGGGGCTGCAAGAATATCCAAAATGACGTGGCACAACCCGTTCAGATATCGGAGCACCTAAAGTGCCCTTTTCAATTAAAATGACCAAAACACCCCTAGTCAACCCTAGGTTGATCGAAGGTCAAACAATGTCAAAATCCTTACAAAACAAAAATTTTCATGGTTTTACATCAAACCTGAGCTCCTCAAAGATTTTTGGCAACTTTAACCAAGTTTGACCTGTAGTTGACTCTTGGCGAGCTCCAAAAACCCTAATTTTAATCTGGCTATCAAAACGGGTTAGATCCAATGCCATTGTGAAGATTATCAAATTCTTAGTCCAATGACTATTCATGTATCGAAATCAGAGTTAGAATGGCCGAGATATCATGAAAAATGGGATAACGTACCGATTGATGCACTGCTAACTTTCCAGAGCCATAACTTTTGATCCGACCGTTGGATTTTCAAGTTCCATACCTTTTCAGAATAAAAAAATCAACCTCTTTCAAAGAGTATCAAGATCAACCCCATCTAGGACCATTTGAAAGGGCCGCCATCTCGAAAAGTGTATTGGGGCTATAAATAACCTTAGGCACCTTCTAGACCAAAAAAAAAAAAAAAAAGAACTTCCTGGGTCTTGCTCTCTGCCTGGACAATTTCTGAGCTTTTCTCCTCTCTTCCAAACACAAAAAACACAACAACAAAAAAAACACACAAAACACACATCAAAGCCTCTTGATTCTTCCTTCTTCACCAAAAATACAAGGTATTATTCTTATACCCAATCTTCCTCTCCTTGGTTCCATACCTTGGATTTGGGGTTTAAGGGGTATGGATGTAGCTTTTTAGCTACTATCCATACCCCTTTCTCTTTAAAGCTTTGTCTAGCTTTTATTTTACTCCTTAATAACATAATTTATTGCTTTATCTAGCGTGATTCTTGCTTTATCTTACTTTTAGCATGCTTTTTAGCTTAGATTCATGTTCTACCATGTCTATTCACATGTTATTGGTCTTTCCTATATGCTTTATGCTTTATGCCATTTTTCCCATGCTTTTTCCTCTTTTTGTTCTCTGTTGATGTTAGGGTTACATTCTCACATGCTTGTATGATGTTTTTGGCTATGCCTTGATTAGATCTACATGTTTGTATGCATGTTCTATGCTCATATGCCTATTTCTAGGCCTTCACTTACTTGTATGCTTGGATTTGTGTTCTTCCATGCCTTTATGCTTACATCTACATGCTTAGATGTACATTCACATTCCTACATGCATATTTCCATGCTTATAGGTTTAGATATGTGTGTTTACATGCTTAGATCGATGTTCTCTACATGCTTTATGCCATCATCTATGTGCACACCATCATCTATGCTTCATGTATGAATGCATCATCAAAGAATTCTTTGCAAATGCATTTATGGAAGTCAACCACATCAACTGTTGGGTAAGAAGGAAAGAGTTCATAGTCTTAGGAGACTCAATATAAGAGCTGTTGAAGATTCAACCAACGACTCCAGACACCTCTCTACACTGTGATGAGAGGAAAGAGAAGCTTGATCCTCTTGTGCAAGTTCTTGAAGGACAACTCAAGAAGAAGGCTTTGCACACGATTGAGTTCTCTCCTGAGATGAGAGCTTTGGCCTACATCATGATTTTCAACCTATATCTGGTGAAGAATTTGACAACCTTGTTAGGGCCAAGGACCATCTACCTACATGATCTCTTCACTCACAAAGAGATTGATATTTGTGGTCACATCTACCACATCTTCATCAAGTGCATCAATAAGAGAAAGTCAAGGTTAACTCTACCATTTCTAAGCCTTGTCATGTCTCTTATAACAAGGGCAAGGTTGAAGATTCCAAGTGGACTCCCGATCACGCAAAGGGAAGAGCCTATCAGTGAGTAGACCATTATCTGGAGTAAAGATCACATTCCAGGTCTAGAAACTAGTGCATCTCAAATTCCAAGAGATGAAGCTACAGAAGAAGTTGGCAACACCGACGAGGAAATTGATCGATTCACTTCCGTACCAGAGGATACTCCATAGCCTTCTTCTCAAGCACAAGCGAGAGCACCCGACTGCCTTGATTTTATACTTGGAAGGTGTAAGTTTGAAATTATTTAATCATGTGTTGGCTTTATTCCGTGCCAAATTTGCTTGTAATTTAACAATTAGACACCCTGTATTTAGGTGGGAATTATGTAAGAGTAGTGTGTGAGAGAGTGTGAAGAAATCTCAAGAAGTGTGCAATTCAAGGGAGTTTCACGATTGGATCTCGCAATTGGTTCGTGATTGGCAAGTTGCTAGAATGGCACACGTGTGAAGCATGTAGGAGGAGCTAAAGGGTTATGACAGTTGGAGCACTACAGGAAAAAACTTCCAATCTGGCCATGCAGTTAGCTTGTGACTCGTTCCAGTCGCAAGGTCGAGTCGCCAGAATGCCCATTTGATGAAAACTGACCTTTCGCATTCCTCATACACCCTACTATAAATACCCTTATACCCATGAAATGTTGAGAGCTTCCAAAGAGAATTTTGAGAGAGAAACCCTAGAGGAAAACAAGATTGACTTATCCACAATCTTTATCATTTGATTCTCCAAATTTCTCTACTCTCACCCTCTCCATTGACATATCCTTGAGAGGTACATTTAACCAACTCCTTATCTCACCATACCCATATCAGTGAGGAGGTATTTTGGTGCTTGGGAAGTAGTTTAGAAGGGATAAATTCATTTTGGTTGATGTAATGGGCAATTGTGGGATTCGATAAGCTAGAGAAGACAAGGTTCGATGTGACCATGTTGGAGCAAGAAACTTGGAGGGCTTAGGTGCACTAGGTAGACTAGGTTTGGAGAGTCTTTTGCTATTCATATATCCCAACTTCATTCTCTAATGGATTATTGACCGCTTGGAGGGCGGCAGAGAGGTTTTTCGCCGAGTATTTCGGTTTCCTCTTTGATAAAACTTCGCTATGTTATCTTTGTGTTTGCATCTTTCTTCCCTTACTCTTTATCATTTAATTGCTATTGTGGTTGTGATTAAATATGGATTAGAGTGTTTTACCAATTTGGGTTTAGCTTATATTCATATTCCGCATACATATTGTTTGTTTATAAGCTTGTGTTGGTAATTTTAAATTAGGGTCTAAACCTTCATTGGAGTTTTACACACTATTTGAACTTTCAATTGGTATCAGAGCAGGTGTACTTGTTGTGGTTTAATTACCTGAGTGCAATCCTTGACCCCATTTGAGATAGATCAATCTCAATCTCTGAAGGCTCTTCCATATTTTGATGGAAGCAACTATGCATTTTGGAAAGTCAGTGTGAGGCTGCTTAATCCACATAGGATAAGGCAACCCTTGCCGCAGCTAATGCTAATAGCAAGACTCTAAATGCTATTTTCTGTAATGTTTCTCTAAATGAGTTTCATGGGATTTCTCATGTTACAATTGCCAAGGAGGCGTGGCAAATTTTGGAAACGACTTATGAAGGAACTAAAAAGGTGAAGGACAACAAGCTTCAAATGCTTACCACACGTTTTGAAGAGTTGAAGATGAGTGAAGACGAGTCATTCGACTCATTTTATGGGAAGCTCAATGAGGTGATAATTGGGAAATTTAACTTGGGGGAAAAGATGGAGGACTCCAGGATTGTAAGAAAAATTCTACGATTATTACCAGAAAGCTTCCGTGTAAGGTTACTGCCATTGAAGAGAGCAAGGACCTTGATGAAATCAAAGTTCAAGAACTTATTGGCTCACTTCAAACCTATGAGCTATCTCTACCATCACAAAGGAAGAGAAAATCTCTTGCTCTAAAGACAATCAATGAGAGAGTGGAACCTCAAGACTCATCGGATGAGGGTAAGGTCGAAAAAGATGTGGCGTATCTTGCTAAGAACTTTCAAAAGTTCTTGTAGTTCAAAAAGAATGGAAAGTTTGATGAGAAGGGAAAATTCCCAAATTCCTAGAAAGAGAAAAAGGATTTCAAAAAGAAAGATGGGAAGGATTCTCAATCTTCTCAAGGAATCGCGTGCTATAAATGCAATAGTCATGGACATCTCAAGAAGGAGTGTCCCAACTATTTGAGAGGGAAGGGTAAAGTGTATCCTACTACTCTTAGTGACTCAGACTCCTCTAATTCAAGCTCAGAAGAAAGCTGTGATGGAGAAGGAAACTACTCCGCATTTATGACCATTGCTCCTGTACAATCTTTGGATGATTTGAGTGTGTTAGTTGAAGAGCTTGGTGAGCACACTAACATGGAGTCGATGGGGATAGTCTAGGAATCTGATGATGAGGAAGATGAAAGAATAGTGGGACTACAAGAAACCTACAATTCCCTCCTTGAGAAGACCAGTGAATATGCAAAAGTGGCTAAAGCAACTATTAAGAAAATAAAGAAAGCAGAGCAAGATTATAAAAGTCTTCTGGTGTGATACAAGGAGACTAAGTGTGAAGTTGAGATGCTGAACAGAGAGTTAACCGAAGCCTATTCAAAGATCAAATTTCTTAAGCTTGAGATGATTCAAGCTAATGCTAAAGTAGAGCGGGTTTCCTCCAAGAAGCTTGATGAAGTGCTTGCTCATCAAAAACCTTTCTCCAACAAAAGCAGATTGGGATACACTAAAAAGAGCAGTTCGAGTGCTAATATATCCAAGGATATGAAGTTTGTGAAAGCTAAGGAACAAATAGTAGCTATCACTACTACTAAGAAAGTAAAGGCGGAGAAGAAGAGGAACCAACTGGTTTTGATAAAGCCTCCTAACCAATCAGTGGTCAAACCTAAAACTAAAGGGAAATCACTTCCAAAATCACAAAGAGCTCTGAGAACAAAACATTTCTGTCATCATTGTGGACTTCAAGGACACACCAAACCTAATTGTCATATGCTTAAAGCATTAAAGAATGCAAGTGCTCAAAGGTCAAGAGGACCAAGATATGACAAAAGGAATTGGACTGCCACCTTCTTGACGGATGTGATGAAGATGATTGATACCTTCACTACCGTTTGGCAAGCTTCATTAGAAGTTTGAAAGTCACAACAATCGTACCCAATCCTTTAGGGATATCACCCTAAACGCACGTGTCATGTGGGTGAAGAAGGGTACACATGCATAAGCATTACAACATGTCCATGCATTAATACTTCCTATGTAATGTGACATTGACTGTTTGTGTGCTCTTTGTTATCATTCTAGCCTGGTTTGAAAATTTGTGTTTGTTTGTTATTTGCTTTGAATATTTTTTTTTTATCAATCTTTAATTGTTTTTGTGTCAAAAATCCAAAAACACATAAAAAGTAGAAAATTTAAAAAGATTGATCAGCATTATTGTGTTTTGTCACACGCATGTTTTGCCTTGTACCTTCGTACAAATGGCTTTGTGCATTTACGAGCGTAGCTTGCTCTTTATGCACTCATATCATTGTGAGAAAAATCTTGACATCTATATGATTGGTGTAAATAGATCTTCAAATTTGTCATGAATGATTAGTCAATGGTTTTGCTGATCTTAAGACTTGCATAGACTTGTGTCTATATATCTTCCAACTCTTTTAATTTTTTTGCTTAAAGAGCTCCACCAATTTAAATCTCAAAATGAAAAGAGATAATGAGCTGCAAAAGCCCGCACATACTAGTATTCGACTAGGATAAAGGGAAAGCAACTTATATAAAAATGTATGATGCCCAAAAAGCCAAAAGCTTGTTCATCAAATTGAAATATCAAAAATTTCAGGAATCGATC
This sequence comes from Quercus lobata, assembly GCF_001633185.2. Lineage (NCBI taxonomy): Eukaryota > Viridiplantae > Streptophyta > Magnoliopsida > Fagales > Fagaceae > Quercus > Quercus lobata. Next base: position 87,816,289 of record NC_044908.1, read on the forward strand.
TCAAAATGAGATGTGATGATTCAAAATGATCAAACGTTATGATGTGTATGAAGCCAATTGAAAAGCTTCAAAGTTTATGTTATCAAGTTTTGTGGGAGGTCATATATGCATACTTCTATAATTGAGATTGGTCACTTTTCCTTGTGCTAATTGTGTATATCTTGGTTGAATTGATCATTGAAGCTTTACATTAGACTAAGGACTATCTCATCTTTGATACCCACACACATCACACATGTCTATGTTCAATGAATGCCTTATTCATTTGTGTGATTGTACTTGTTTAAATGTGTTGCACATACTCAATTATATGTTGATCAAACACAAAAAATTTTTTGAGTGTTTTAATTGTTTTTGGAAAGTTATTTTGTTTTGAAAATTTTCAAAAATTTTAAAAACTGTGTAACTATGTTTTGGCGACTCACTCTCGCAAGTCAATCCAGTCACGTGCCCCTAATTGCGAGCTTACATAGAAGCTCTTGGCGACTTTCTGGTAGGTCAGGGCCCCAATCGCGAAAGGACTTAGAAAATTTTTAAAAATCTGGGTTTTTAGAATTTTCGTGACTTAAGATGGCAACTTGTTCGTGAATGGAAGCTCCAGTCGCGAGGTTTACTCAGAATAATTTGCGGCTCCCTTCGCGACTTACTCACGGGTGGACCTTCTAGTCGCAAAAAACACTTAGACAAATTTTTAAAATTTTGTCACACGGGTTTTTGGCAACTTAACTTGGTGACTTGTTTGCTACTCAATCCAGTCACGAAAATCCCATGTTTTGCATAATGAGGGTTATTTTTAGGGCAGTTTTCAAAAAAATTTCAGTTTTCCTTCGCATATTATGACTGTTCATTGTCTCCCTCTTCCAAACTCATTGTGTCTACTCACAAAACCTCCATTTTCTTCATCATCTCTTTACCAATCTTCAAGATTAAGGTATGGGTTTTCTTATTTTCTCAAAGTATTTCATGTTTCTAGCCCTTGTTTTCTTGGATTTTGAGTTTTTGTTAAGGTTTGAAAAATATGATGTTCGAATATGGCTTGGGTATATTTTGTTGAGTTTGTTATATAGGTTTTGTTGGTTTTGAGAGTATGATGCTTATAATACATGTTTTCATGTTTACTTCTTAGTTTTGAGTAGTAAACTTTGTTTGTGTTGTGTTATGCATATCATACCCATGGGTGAATGCCTCATAGACATCTTCTTGTATTTTTGAGGATTTCATGGAAGTCAATGATTGTAGGGAGTTCATGGAATACTTTGATTATAAAATACATCTCTAGTTCTGTGTTTTGCATTATGCCCTAGGTTGTACATGGTGATATTTGTGCACATACACACACTTTGATTTGTTTGAGGAAATTATTCCAACACTCTACTGTGGCTTGGTGCTATGTGTCCTCTCATGTCAAGTTGTTTTTGAACTATGCTTTAGTCTAAATCTTTGGCCTAATTCTAAGTCCATTTTATTGCTACTAACTTGTTACTAATATTTGGTGTTACCATATGCTATACTCTATGTTGTAGTCAGTTCTGCTATGTCTTTGCAAATGACTCCAAAGAAGAAGACAACTGCACATTATGCCAACAAAAGGAAGAAAATGGACAATACTCGGTTCCGCTCTATCCAACACTTTGAAAGCTACAATTAGTTCTTTGAAAAGGCTCTAATTATTCAAGAACGATTTGTGGACTTGGTGGATTTGAAGGATTACTTTATCCCAGGTTGTTTTTGATGGTTTTTAGACCCCTTAAAACACAATTGATTAAACCTAGGTAATTAGCCAAGTTGTTACTTAGTCCAATTTAACAAGTCTAGGTTATCACAATAACAAAGATCAAATCAAGCAAAGCAGCGGAAAATAAATAACACAAGATATGATCACCCAGGAAACCAAACCGGTAAAAACCTGGGGAGGATTTGACCTAGCTATCCTCAAGGTAAACTTGAATCCACTATCTTGAAAGAATCGAAGTTCATACAATAAGACTTACAAGCCCCCACGCTCGACTTCTTATTGCTACCAACCAGTAGAACTTACTCACACGACCACGTGCAAGTTCCGAATCCACGGACTCCTTCTTTCTTGGATTCACCACCAGATACAAGCACATCCGCTTGTGTTTTCTTTAAGCTTCAATGGAAACAACTAAGTTGATCATCAAGGTGTAGATAAATCTTTTCCTTGAAAACCCTAAGTTTGTGTAAAGGAAAGCTCCTCTAGACCTCACAAGAGATTTACACAAACCGTAATATGAGTAACACTAAAACGTGGCTAGGGTTAGCCTTTTATACTTAGGACAAATAAGAAACCCTAAAAACGTTTTAAAACACCTAGGGCTGAGTTGGAAGATTCTGTAGAAAATCATTCTGCCCGAGCTTCGATCGATCGAGCCTGTCTTTCAATCGATCGAGTCAGGCAGAAAGACATAATGCTTTCCTGCTTTAACTCGATTCCAACTTTACATAAATGCACAACTTTGAGCTAGACTAAAACACTTCTAAAAGCATTGTTTTGATCATGGTTTACCAACAATACAAATTAGAGTTCTAAATGCATAAAATCCTAAGTCTTTAGAACCTAATAGTTTTCAAGATAAAGGTTGGGACAAGCTACCTGGAGTGTGTGAATTGTTGATTCGTGAATTCTATGCTAACACAATCTTGTGAGAGGATGAAATTGGTTGTTAGATTAGAGGCCATGAGTTCACCATTAACTTGGAGGATATTGATAATGTTCTTGGTTTTGAGGATCTAAAACATGATTTCACTCACTACAAGGACAAAATGCTCTCCATAGAGACGGTTCAATCACATATTGGTGGGGTTCAAGAAGGAAGATGTCTCAACACAACTGCTTTTCCACTGGACCTTAGATGTCTCACATACATTATGAAGTTCAACCTATACCCAGTGAAGAAGATGACCACCAACAATAATGCAAGAGCCATTTTTCTCATGGAGCTTTAGGAGAACACTTACATTGATATTAGTGCTCATGCTTTCTACATTATTGCTGATGAAACAAGAACAACTTCAATGCCAAAGTTGATTCTCCCTAGTCTACTAATGAGGCTCTTTCGAGCAAAAGTTGTGATAATTCCCCAAGACATCAGTCTTATGCCTATTCCTCTAGCTATCAATGCTCTAACAATTTTACGGATCAAAGTTCGTCTTCCAGGTGATGAAGAGGAGGGTGGTCAAGCAGAAGGACAACCTATGGACACTGAGACAGAAGTAGAAGGACAACCCTCAAGCTCAAGAAGCCTTGCTAAAAGGAGTCGAGCTTCATCATCTTCTACAGTACCTCCAGATGCATTTTAGATCGTCCTTGAGAGGATTAACGGATTGCGAGATGTCCAAAATGAGCAATCTGACAAGTTGACTGCTATCCAAGAATAGATGAATCTCCTTTCAACCAAGTTTGACAACTTCACTACACAGAAGTAGCCCTCTGGCCATTCCGGTCAAAAAGGGGGAGATGTGGAGTAGCTTTTGAGGGGGAGCATCATTTTGAAGGGGGAAACTTTAAGCATTTCTATGTTTAATTTATGTTGTTTATGTTTGGATAGTCTTAATTTGGGCTTTCATAGCAATTTGTTAAATACTTTAGTTTAAACTTTATTGTACCAGTACTTGGTTTGCTATGGTGTGTGAATGCTTTGCTATTTAAGCCAGTACTTTGTTTATGTACCTTTGCTTTGTATCTTAGTACTTTTAGTTAATATTATGCATTTTCTTTAGTACATCACTCTTGTGCCCTTGTTGGATTTTATATCCTTGATGCATCTACCTTGTGTTTTTGTATCAGTTGAGTGTTGGACATGCAAATAATACTTTGCGTTGAGTTTATTAGCTTACCTATCCAAATGTTCATTCCTTGTGTGAATGATCATTGTGATCACTATTTATAGTGATTGTTCTTGTTTGGTCAAGCTATGCTATATTGCTTTAATCTTTACTACTTGATCGCATTGTGCTTGCTTCATATGCATTTCAAGATTTCTGCTTACAATGATTGTCTTGTGTTGTTGTTTTCAGGAAATACTTGTTCGTAAGGTTCAAGAACTTCACAGTTTCTAGAATTAGGATGTGAGTGAGTTTTGGCAACTGTTCCCAACTCACATGTTAAGTCTAGAGTTTGTTTTAGGATTTTGTCACGAAATAGCCAAAAGGCGAGATTGTAAGGTTGAAATTATTCAATCATGTGTTGCCTTTATTCCGTACCAAATTTGCTTGTAATTCAGCAATTAGATACCCTATATTTAGGTGAGAATTATGTAAGGGTAGTGTGTGAGAGAGTGTGGAGAAATCTCAAGAAGTGTGCAATTCAAGAGAGTCGTGCGACTGGATCTCACAACTGGCAAGTTGCCAGAATAGCACACGTGTGAAGCATGCAGGGGAAGCTGAAAGGTCACGACAGCTGGAGCACTACAAGACAAAACTTCTAGTCTGGCCATGCAGTTAGCTCGCAACTCAAACTCTCGACTTGTTCTAATCGCGAGGTCGAGTTGCCAAAATGTCCTGTTTAATGAAAACTAACCTTTTGCATTCCTCATACGCCCTACTATAAATACCCTTATACCCATGAAATGTTGAGAGCTTCCAGAGAGAATTTTGAGAGAGAAATCCTAGAGAAAAACAAGATTGACTCTTCCACAATCTTCATTATTTGATTCTCCAAATTCCTCTACTCTCACCATTTCCATTGACATATCCTTGAGAGGTACATTTAGCCAAATCCTTATCTGACCATACCCATATTAGTAAGGAGGCATTTTGGTACTTGAGAAGTAGTTCAGAAAGGACAAATTCATTTTGGTTGATGCAATGGGCGATTGCGGCATCCGGTAAGCTAAAGAAGACAAGGTTTGGTTTAACCTTATTGGAGCAAGAAGCTTGGAGGGCTTAGGTGCATTGGGTAGATTAGGCTTAGAGGATCTTTTGCTATTATGTATCCCATCTTCATTCTCTAGTGAATTATTGACCACTTAGAAGGCGGCGGAGAGGTTTTTTGCCGAGTTCTTCGGTTTCCTCCTCGATAACAAATCGTCGTGTTATCTTTGTATTTGCATCTTTTTTCCCTTACTCTTTATCATTTAATTGCTGCTGTGGTTGTGATTAAATATGGACTAGAGTGTTTTACCAATTTGGGTTTAGCTTATATTCATATTTCGCACATATATTATTTGTTTATAAGCTTGTGTTGGTAATTTTAAATTGGGGGTCTAAATGTACATTGGTATTTTACACACTATTTGAACTTTCAGAAGGGTTGAAGAAATGCATGCCATGCTGACTTCTCACATCGACTACTCCATGAGGCAGTTCACATACCTTCAAGGCCAAATCATTGCCCTCTCTTCTCAGATCCAAGACTTAGAGAAATTAGAATCAGAGTCTGACACTTTCTAGGACCTTTGGCCATTCTAGTCAAAAAGAGAGAGTATAGCCTAAAAGGGAGTAGTAAGACCATTGGTTCATTTGGGTGGCATTCATTTATTTTGGTGGTTTATGGTTTTTCTATTTTTATACTTATTTACAGTGCTTTATTTAAAGCTTTCAAGTACTTTAGTTTAAAACAGAGTTTTATTTAGTACTTTATGTACCTTAGTTTTTATAGTCATTTCTTGATGCTTATAGTTATTTACTACTTCTTGCCTTAGTTTGTTTAATGCATCATATGGTTTATTGGACATGCAATAGATTTTAGCATTGCTCTTAATTGCATTGAGTGTCCGGATAATCATTTACTCAGTAAATGTTCATTGTGGTCATTCCTTAATGACTGATCTTGTTTGATCAAGTTGTGCTTTATGTTTCATATTTCATTTGGTATCTTGATTGCATTATACTTATTCTTTATACATGCATTGTGTTCTACTTGTTTCGTATTTAATGAAGTTATTTGTTATGTACAAGTGTTCCAGGATATATGTGTACAAAGTTCAAGTGCTTTAAAGCTTTTAGATTTAGATGTGAGTGAGTTTTGCCTATGTTCTCAAACTCATGTTTAAGTCTAGAGTCTGTTTAGGAGTTTTGTCACAAAATAGCCAAAAAGGGAGGTTGTAAAGTTGTGATTTCCAACTAGCTTGTGTTGGCTTTAATTTCGTACCAAATTTGATTGTAATTTCTTCAATCATTTCCCAATATATATATGGGTTTATTTACAAGGGATGAGTATGAGAGATCAGTGAAGAATCAAGCTTCAAAGACGAATCAGTGTAGTTCGCAACTAGCTCACGAGAAGCTCGCGAAAAGAGTAACCTACGAAAGGCCATATGTGAAGCACATGACTGGAAGTTGAAGAGTCACGCCAAACTATCAAGTTTGCGAGTGTTTCATGAGAAGGGTCATCTTGTGAAGTACCCGTGAAACTCTCTGTTTGGCAAAAATATAGAGTACTTTACCAAATGCTTTACCCACACTATAAATACCCTCATTACCCATGAATTGTAAAGGAGTGCTTTTCAGAGAGAAAACCCTAGCAAATACACTTGAGAGTTAGAGATTGTCATACCCATAATCATCTACACATTTTCTTATGGTTTTCCTCAACTCCTACCTCTCAATCTCTAGAAGTTCTTAGCCCAAACACTTACCACATCCAATTTAAGTGTTAAGTGAGATTTTTGTGTTGTTAGGAAGCATTGGAAGGAGCCATTTAGTGGTGGATGCAATTGGGTTGAATTGTGGGATCCGAAAAGCTAGAGAAAATAAGACTCTAAGAAGTCCGTTGGTAGCAGGAACTTGGAGGGCTTAAGTACAAGGGGTAAACTAGGCTTGGAGGGTCTTTTGTTATTCATGTACTCCAACTTCATTTTCTATTGGATCAATTTCGACTTGGATGGTTGTTGAGAGGTTTTTCACCGAGTTCTTTGGTTTCCTCTTCGATAACACATCTTGGTGTTATCTTGTGTTTGCATCTCTCTTCCCCACTCTTTAAGCTTTCATTTTATTGTTGATTATTGATGGATATGGCTTAGAGTAGTGTTATCTGTTCATTGCGTATATTTACTCCTATTCCACACTTTGTAAAGTTTGATTAACCATAATTTTTAATTTGGGGTCCAAACAAGCTCGTGTGTTTTCACACAAATCCGAGCTTTTAGTAAGCATGTCTCCCATTAACAAGCCCAACTGTGAAGCACATTACCCTTGCATTAAACCATGTATAGCCCTGTGAAAGGAGGGTGCAGTACACTTATCAAATGCATTGCTCAGAACAACGCAAATCATGTAATTAGGATCTGCAAGACAAGCAAACAAAGTCTTATCATTTGCTCATCAAATTGTAGGACAAGGGATAGAGAAAGGGGCTGTAAGTTTTCCTCCTCCTCTATTGATTCTAGACTTCTACAAATACATGAATATCTTTTCAAACATAAATGTTACACTTATCTAACATGCACCCAATTAGATAACATGCAAGAAAATGAACAAAATGACATAAGTTTAAAACACAAACTACAACAACTTTAATTTTAAATACTATGTTCCAGGAAAGAGTGCATGCCTTCCTTATATTATTGTACAATTTTCTCTCTCCAGCATTATTTTTGGACGTTTTATGCATCCCAAAATGTTTCTGCTTGGGACATGTGTTAATGATGTGAGACTTGCCACTTAGCCATGATGTGTATTTTCCATATATCTTGGCTACATTAAGTACAATTTTCCCCATCAGATTGTAGGACATATTTAAGAACAAATAACGTCCATAGATTCAATAAACTAACCTATATATTTGAGATAGATTGACATCTTCTTCTATTTCTTGGAGTGATTCTGCACAGCAAAATATTTGTGATTAATACAGATGAACTTTTCATGTTTTACAATCTTGTCACTAGTAATTAATAGAATTTCTTTGTAAATATATATAAGATGCCACATTACTTTCCTATAATTAAATCAATGGTTCTTAAGTTTGCATTATAGGGAATTAACCCGAAATTCCCAACCTGTGAGAAACAAAAAAATAGAGAAAACACATGTCAAAGAAAACAATCACACGCACAAGACAATATTTACGTGGTTCGGCAATTTGCCTACGTCTATGGAGTTGCAGGGATTTCATTATTATTAGGAAAAAAAAAAAATACAAAGTGCGGCTACAATTTTCACTCTTTCAAAAACTACAACAACTAACCCTAATCACCAAAATAGAGTTTTTATATCCTACGCACAAGATTCACAATGGGCTACAAAACGGGCCTAAAATTTTTAGCCTTCGCTCCATGGACTAAGCCTTAAAAAATCTCTCATTAATAACCACACAACATTATTCGGGTTGGGTTGTCAACCGAATTAAACACAACTAGGCTCCACAAAACCCAACAAATCTCCCACTTGGAGACTAGTTCAATCACCAACATCAACCACAATCCTCCAAAACACAATCCATCATCCTCCTGTCCTTAAGCTAGAAGACCAACTAAAGCTGCACACAACTTTAGCTTCTCAATGGTGACACCCTTAGTCAACATGTCTGCTGGGTTCTTAGATCCACAAATCTTCTCAAGTATTACCGGCTTATCTTTAACAAGGTAACAGATAAAGTGGTATTTTGTTTGTATATGCTTCGACTTTGAATGAAAAGCCAAATTTTTGGCAAGAAAGATTGCACTCTGACTGTCACTATGTAGAATGCCTATTTCTTGCTTTTTACCCAATTCATCTAAGAAACCATATAGCCAAATCATCTCCTTTCCAGCTTCAATTACTGCAATATACTCAGCTTCTGTAGTAGACAAAGTGACAATCTTTTGTAGATTCGAATCCCATGATATAGTTGTACCACCCAAAGTAAAAACAAACCCAGTAGCACTCTTTCTACTATTAATATCACTAGCAAAATCAGCATCTACATAACCCTGCAGTTTCAAATTTGCACCTATGAAGCAAAGACATGTATCTGATAAAACCTTCAGATATCTTAGAATCCACTTGATTGCTCCCAATGCTGGTTTCCTGGCCTACTCATGAATCTGCTCACAACTCCTACTGCATGTGCAATGTCTGGCCTTGTACACACCATAGCATACATCAAGTTGCCAATAGTTGAGGCATAGGGCACCTTGCTCATATGATCCCTTTCTTCTTTTATCTTCAGCAACTGTTCTTTGCTTAATTTGAAATGACTACCCAAGGGTGTGCTCACTGGTTTAGCTTCATTCATATTGAACCTGCTGAGAACTTTCTTCACATACTCTGACTGTGAAAGCTTCAATGTACCATTAGCCTTGTCTCTAATGATTCTCATACTAAGGATTTGCTTTACAGCTCCCAAATATTTTATTGCAAACTGTTTGGACAATTGCTTCTTTAGATTATTAATCTCCTTAATGCTAGACCTTGCAATAAGCATATCATCCACATACAATAGTAATATGATGTAAGAATTGTCAAAAGACTTAACATAGCAACAATGATCAGCTTCACATCTCTTGAACCCAATTCTATGCATAAAACTATCAAATTTCTTGTACCACTGTCTAGGAGCTTGTTTTAGGCCATACAAGCTCTTTCTCAGTTTGCAGACTCGATTTTCTTGTCCCTGAACAATGAACCCTTCTAGCTAAACCATGTAAATGTCTTCCTCCAAGTCACCATGAAGGAATGTCGTCTTCACATCTAACTACTCAAGATGTAAGTTTTTTGCAGCCACCATTCTCAATACTAGTCTAATTGTGGACATCTTCACAATTGGGAAAAATATCTTTGTGTAGTCAATGCCCTCCTTCTACTGGAACCCTTAACAACTAATCGGGCCTTGTAATGTTTGCTACCATCATACTCATTCTTTATTATGTATACCCACTTGTTGTGTAAAGCCTTCTTTCCTACTGGCAATTCAGTAAGTTCCCACGTCTGATTCCCCAATAAGGAATCTATCTCATCCTTCATGGCTAACTCCCACTTCCTTGAATTCTCATCTTGCAAGGCTTCATCATAACACTCTAACTCACCACCATCAGTCAACAAGAGATAATTTAGAGCGGGTGAATAATGCTGTGGAGGTCTAATGTTCCTGGAAGATCTACGGACTTAAGCTACAAGTGTACTCTAATTTACCTGTGAATTTATATTCTCCTTATCTTTTTCACCCATTTTCTGGACGGTACTTTTAGTCAATTCATCTAAGTTGACAAACTTAGATTTATTTTGATCTATCTCTGTAACATTTGGCACTATAGTTGACCTGTCCTTGTACATAACCTGTTCATTAAATATCACATTTCTACTTCTAATGATTTTCCTATTTTGTTCATCCCAAAACCTATAGCCAAATTACTCATCACCATAGCCAATGAAAAAACATATTTTAGACTTTGCATCAAGTTTACTTCGAGCATCAAAATCAATATGAACATAAGAAACACAACTAAAAACTTTTAAATGTGAAAACTTTACCTCTTTACCGTTCCAAGCCTCCTCAAGAAGTCTGAACTACATGGGAACCGATGGTCCTCAGTTTATTAGGTAAGCTGCAGTGCTAACAACATTAGCCCAGAAAATTTTTGGTAGTCCAGCATGCAACCTCATACTCCTAACACACTCATTGAGAGTTCTGTTCATGTGCTCAGCCACTCCATTCTGCTGTGGTGTCCCAGGAAAGGTCTTCTCTATCCTAATTCCATGTGCAGCATAATACTCACTAAACCCTCCATTATTTGACCTCAAACATTTTACTTTTAAACCTATTTCCATCTCAACCATGGCCTTCCACTTCTTAAAAGTTTCAAATACATCAGATTTATTTTTCAGAAAATAAACTCATACCTTTCTACTTGAGTCATCAATGAAAATGATGTAGTACCTTGAACCTCCAAGGGATGCAACCGGAGAAGGCCCCCACAAATCAATGTGTACAAACTCTAATTTTTCAACCTTCAGTGTTCTTCCAGTTTTCAAGAAGCTCACCTTTTTCTGCTTTCCTAAGATGCTGCTTTCCTAAGATGCAGCTTTCACACATGTCAAAAACAATGGACTTCAATTCTGGTAGTTTCCCTTTTAACAGCAGCATCTTCATCCCTTTCTCACTCATGTGACCAAGTCTACAATGCCATAGGCTTGTATCAGTACTTGCTTCAGCAACTGCAATTGTGTCTCTTGGACTTAAGGTCATATACAGAGTACAAGTCTTCTTTCCACGAGCCAATACTCTGGCTCCATTTGTAACCTTCCAAATACCACCAACATATAGTATTGCATGCCTTTCATCATCAAGTTGTCCAACAGAAATCAAATTCGTCCTTAGGTCAGGAATATGTCGAACCTTCTCCAATAACCAAACAGATCCATTAGATAACAATATCTGGACATCTCCCATACCTATAACATCCAAGGCTAAACCATTAGCCAAGTACACCTTACCAAAATCACCTACAACATAATTCTGTATTATTTCTCAGTGTGGAGTGGTATGAAACGAAGCTCCTGAGTCCAAAACCCAATCATCAAGTGGACTATCCACTGCAAGATGTATTGCATCCTGTACCTTTTCTATTACAACATTAGCAGAATCATCTTCATTCTTCTTCTTAAGACTTTTGCATTACCTCCTAAAGTGACTTGTTTTCCTATAGTTCCAGCATTGTACTTGTTGGCCTGATCTAGATTTACTTCTATTCCGATTAGAATTTCTGGATTTTAATCTGCCCCGATTTGAATTTCTGTCATTACCTCTAACTCTTGTCTCAAATTTTAGAGCAGAACTAGATCCTGAGGTTTCACCTGCATCTCTTCTGTGAATCTCCTCGGCCAGAATTAAATCTCATATGTCATTGTACTTCAGCTTTTCCTTTCCTGTAGAATTACTCACTGCCATCCTCATTGCCTCCCAACTGTTTGGCAAAGAAGCCAAAACGATCAGTGCACGGATCTCATCATCAAAATCAATTTCTACAGACGATAATTGATTTGTGATAGTATTAAAATCATTTAGATGTTATGCTACTATGCATTCTCTGCTATCTTTAAATGGAACAGTTTCTTCATCAGAAGCACATTATTGTTTGCTAACGGCTTTTCATACATACCAGACAAAGCCTTCATTAGATCTGCTATGGTATTCTCCTTTACAATATTATGTGCAACAGACCTAGACAAAGTTAACCTGATAACTCCCAGTACCTATCTGTCAAGAAAAGCCCATTCCTTAGCCTTAATAGTCTCAAGTTTTATCCCCAAAAGAGGTAGATGCAATTTCCTCCCATAGAGATAATCTTCAATCTGCATCCTCCAATACGCGAAGTCTGTGCTATCAAACTTTTCTATTCCAGACACCTTTCCTGCTTCCTCTGCCATTGTTGCCACTCAAACCTAACCCTAGGCTCTGATACCAGTTGTAGGGAATTAACCCGAAATTCTCAACCTATGAGAAACAAAAAATAGAGAAACCATATGCCAAAGAAAACAATGACATGCACAAGACAATATTTATGTGGTTCGACAATTTGCCTACGTCCACGGAGTTGCAGGAATTTCACTATTATCAGAAAAAAAAAAAATACAAAATGCGGCTACAATTTTCACTCTCTCAAAAACTACAACAACCAAACCTTAATCACCAAAACATGGTTTCTATATCCTTCACTTCATGGATTAAGCCTCAGAAAATCTCCCATTAAAAACCACGCAACATTATTCGGGTCGGGTCAGGTCGGGTCATCAACCAGATCAAACACAACTAGGCTCCACAAAGCCCAACATGCATGTGGTATAAAGGCAGAAAATTCTGAAGTACTGCCAAATGGAAGTAAGTACCATAGGATTTGGGTGCGGTGCTACCACTTTTACTATTTGTCAAACATAAAAGGCACCTTAAGTAATCGAAATTACTTTAACGTCTTTGGCATAGTGTCTTAAAGCAAAATGAAGGAAATTATAGGTAGAGCTAATTAGTTGCTACACAAATAATCCTCTCCAATTTCTTTCAATACTAAATTTCAAAACTGAGATGTTCATAATTGCCAAGAATGGCAAAAAACATATTTAATACCAAGGCAGGACAATATATCCTAGCAAACATACCTTCATATTTTGAGTTATCCACAAACTCATGTTGGAGTAAAATTTTGTTGGTGCATGCTTTTAGAAATAAGTTCCACACTTCAACTATTAATATAACCACATACCCATTCTCTTTCAGTATTTTCCTAATGATTATAAATTAAGCAACAGCCCACATTATAGATGTAAAGTTGTGATTTCCAACTAGCCTTTGTTGGCTTTAATTCCTTGCTGAATTTGGTTGTAATTCATTCAATTATTTCTCTGTATTTATGTAGGTTTATTTGTAAGGGATGGGTGTGAGAGATTAGTGAATAATCAAGCTTTAAAAGAAGAATCAGTGCAATTCGCAACTAGCTCGCGAGAAGCTCGCAAGTAAAGCAACTTGCGAAAAGACCACATGTGAAGCACGTGACTAAAAGTTGAAGAGTCATGCCAGCCTGTCCAGTTCGCGAGTACTTCATGAGAAAGGCTATCTCATGAGGTACCCGGAAACTCTCTGTTTGGCAAAATGAAAAAGTGATTTACCAAATTCTTTACCCATATTATATATACCCTCATTACCCACAAAATGTAAGGAGTGTTTTTCAGAGAGAAAACCCTAGCAAAACCCTTGAGAGTTAGAGATTATCATACCGAAAATCATCTACACATTTTCTCTTGGTTTTCCTCTACTCCTACCTCTCCATCTATACATCCTTGAGAGGTTCTTAGCCCAAACACTTACCTCACCCATTTTGAATGTTGAGAGAAGTTTTGGTGCCTCTGGGAAGTATTGGAAGAAGCCATTAAGTGGTAGATGCAATCGGGGCTGAATTACTGGATTTGGAAAGCTAGTAAAGATAGAACTCCGAGAAGTTCATTAGTAGCCGAACCTTGGAGGGTTCAAATAGGCCAAAATGGCCAAATGGCCATAAAATCCTAACTATGTAGTTAGGAGTTCTAGTTTCAAAACTATATTTTTTACTAGCATTTCGAGTCTAAGAGACTCGATTTAGGGGATATAAATTGATTTTTTGGGACTCAATTTTTATGGGTTGGCCACGTCTGATGTGGCACTTTTTTCACATGGCAGCTACATGGAAATCGAGTCTCTAAGACTCGATTTACATCTAAAATAAAAAAACAAACAAAACTGCAAAGACAACAGCAAAAGAAACAGAATATATGTGTTCATTAGAAAAGAAAGAAAAAAAAACCCAGAGAAGAATATGTGTTCATTAGACCGCAATGACAACAGCAGCTCAAGCAAGAAGAAAAATCTAGAGAATAATATGTGTTCATCAGACTGCAATGACAATAACATCTTAAGCAAGACCAGGCCACGCAGACCTAGGCCGCAACTGGTCGTCGTGCAACCTAGGTTGCAGCCAACCTAGGTTGCCGCGCGACCGGCGACCCGACCCAGGTCGCCATGTGACCCAGGTTGCAGCCGACCCAGGTCCCGCGCGACCTAGGTCGCAGCCAACCCAAGTCCCGCGCAACCCAGATTGCAAACAACCTAGGTCCCGCGCAACCTGGGTTGCGCGACGACTAGCTGCAACCTGGGTCTGTGCGGCCTGGTCTTGCTTGAGCTGCATCTCCATTTCTTCTTCTTCTCTTTATTTTTATTTTTTTTTGCTGTTTCTGCATTTTGGGTTATTAATAATGTTAATTTATGGTTGGGTTAGAAATCGAGTCTCTAAGACTCGATTTCCATATAGATGCTACATGGAAAAAGTGCCACATCAGACGTGAATAACCTATAATAATCGAGTCCCAAAAACTCGATTTATAGACCCTATATCAAGTCTCTTAGACTCGAAATGCTAGTAAAAAATATAGTTTGGGAACTAGAACTACTATCTATATAGTTAGGATTTTATGGCCATTTGGCCATTTTGGCCATTCAAGTACATTGCGTAGATTAGGCTTGGAAAGTCTTTTTGATATTCATGTACTCCAACTTATTCACTAGTGGATCGATTTCGACTTAGAGGGTCGTGGAGAGGTTTTTCACCGAGTTCTTCGGTTTCGTCTTCAATAACACGTCTCAGTGTTATTTTGTGCTTGCATCTCTCTTTCCTACTCTTTAATCTTTACTTTTATTGCTCATTGTGATTGCATATGGCTTAGAGTAGTGTTACTAGTTTATTGCACTCATTTACTCTTGTTCTGCACTTAGATAAGTTAGAGTAAAAGCAATCTATCCATAATTTTAAAATTGGGGTCCAAACAAGCTATAGTGTTTTCACACTAATTGAGCTTTCAATTGGTATCAGAGTAGGAAAAATTTTTGGATTTCGTTATCCTTGTGTGATCCTAGACCCCTCCTTGCTATGGATATGGCAATGGAAAAAGCTAACATGAATTATCGTTCATGTGTTTGTGATAATGACTCTATGAGCATTTTTGGAGATTGTCCTAGCAATGAGCTCATAGAGTTACTAAAATCAAAGAAACATGCTAGAATGTTCATACACATGCTGAAATGTTTTAAGGTATAGGAATCACATGCTTCATAATAGTTTGTATAAGTCAATTTCCTTGATTGAAAAGTACAAAAGAAGGAATAGACACTTGTGTGATAAGCTTGATGGTTTGAAAAGAAAGCTCCATTCATCCGTTCACAACAAAAAGGAAGATGAATCTTGTTTTGAAAAACAAGAGTGCTTATCTGATGCTTGCCTTTTTGTTCATACCACATTAAAAGCGTTTAACTCTTGTTTGTGGTATCTTGATGGCGGGTGCTCAAGGCATATGACCGGTGATAAATCTCTCTTCAAAAGTATTAAAGAAAAGGAAGATGGATATGTCACATTTGGAGATGGTAGTCATTCTCAAGTTCTTGGAAAATGAACGATTGATATTCAATACCATTGTTGACTGATGTGTTGTACATCAAGGGACTTAAAGCAAACTTGTTGAGCATCACTCAAATTTGTGATGAGGATTTTCTAGTTCAATTCTTAAAGAAAAGGGTGTGTCATCCTTATTGAAGATGGTGTTCAAGTGTTAAAGGGACTTAGAACTACCGACAATTGTTATGGTGTGGTTCCCAAACCAAATGTGTCATGCTGGAGTGCTCGAGTCAACTTGTTGGAACTATGGCATCAACGATTTGGTCATGCCAACTACAAGCAAGTGGCAAAAGTTTCCAAGCTCGAAGCAGTAGTCGGTTTACCAAAGTTTGGAAAAGTTGAGAAGAACATTTGTGGACCATGTCAATTGGGAAAACAAACCAAGTCAAGCCACCCTAAAGTGAATGTTATTGCTACGTCTTGACCTTTGGAGTTACTCCATGTTAACCTAATGGGTCCAACAAGAATGGAAAGCTTGGGTGGCAAGAGGTGCATCATGGTTGTGGTTGATGATTTCTCAAGATACTTTTGGGTGGAATTCCTTAGAGAGAAATCAGAAGCATGTGAGAAGATGGAGAAACTTTGCAAGAGGCTTCAAAATGAAAAGGTGATCCCTATCATTAAAATAAAAAGTGATCATGGGAAGGAATTCGAGAATGCAAAGTTTAAAGTATTTGGCAATGAGCATGGAATAAAGAAGATTCTCAACTTCAAAAACTCCACAACAAAATGGGGTTGTTGAAAGGAAGAATCGCACCATACAAGAAATGCCAAGATTCATGCTACTGAACAAGGATATCACTCAAAATTTTTAGGGCGAAGCCATGAACACATCATGCCATATTGGGAATAGAATCTTCTTTTGAGCAAGTACTAAGAAGATATCGTATGAGATATGGAATGAAAAGAAGCCTAAAGTGAAATACTTCTTAGTATTTGGTAGTAAATGTTTCATTCTCAATGACAGAGAAAATCTTGGAAAGTTTGATGTCAAGAGCGATCAAGGAATCTTTCTTCGGTACTCTATGAATAGCCAAGCATATAGAGTCCACAACAAACAAACCAAGACCATCATGGAGTCAATAAATGTGGTCATAGATGATGCCATTCTGAAAAAGAGTGTTAATGAGAGTGGAGATGCTTCAAGCCTCAAGAAGAATGATGTTGATGGTAATTCCTCACAAAGTGATGATGTTGAGAAACAATCACTGGAAAAGAAAACTACACCTACCACATCAAGAAGGGAAACTAGATCTACCCAAGTGTCATCAAGTCCACTCACTCCACTAGAAGTCCAACCTCTAATATCTCGTGATGATAAGCCTTCTACTTTAAAGAAACCATCGTCAAGAGTGGGTTTAAATCATCCCAAAAGTAATATAATTGGAGACTTGGATGAGGGCCTTCGTTTGAGAAGAGGACTTGGCTATAGTGTGAATCATGTGACTTATCATTGCTACCTTGCTCAATTTTAATCAAAAAAGGTGGAAGAAGCTTTAAAAAATGAAAATTAGGTAGACTCCATACACCAAGAACTACATCAATTTGTTAGAAACGATGTGTGGGAATTGGTTCCAAGACCAAAAGACATTCATGTGATTGACACAGACCAATGAGGATGGTGAGGTTGTGTGAAACAAATCAAGATTAGTGGCTCAAGGATATACTTAAGTTGAAGGTGTAGACTTTGATGAGTCATTTGCTCTGGTAGCAAAACTTAAGTCAATTCAGATTCTTCTATCCATAGCATGTATCATGAATTTCAAGCTTTAACAAATGGATATGAATAACGCATTTTTGAATGGGCTTCTCCAAGAAGAAGTATTTGTTGAGCAACCAAAAGGATTTCAAGATCCTCATTTTCTGGATCACATTCTCCGATTGAAGAAAGCTCTATATGGGTTGAAGCAAGCACCGAGGGAATGGTCTAATCATTTAACATCATATCTTTTGGATTATGGTTTTAAAAGAGGTCAAGCTGACCAAACTCTTTTTGTCAAATCTGAGAAATCTCTTCTTGTAGCTCAAGTTTATGAGGATGACATTGTGTTTGGTTCACCAATAGATGCACTTACTCAAGAATTTTCAAAAGAAATGAAGAAAGAATTCGAAATGAGCATGGTGGGAGAGATAAACTACTATCTTGGTCTTCAAGTGAAGCAACGAAAAGATGGGATATTCATATCTCAAGAGAAGTATGCCAAAAATCTAGTGAAGAGATTTGGATTGGACTCAAAGAAACATGCATCCACTCCAATGAGTTCCTTAGTCAAACTAAGCTCTGATCCAGCTGGTGTGGAAGTTGATCCAACCCTTTATAGGAGCATTATTGGCAACCTCCTATACCTCACTGCAAGTATGCTAGCCTTCAGTGTTAGAGTATGTGCTCACTTTCAAGTAGCACCAAAGGAGTCCCATATGATAGCAGTTAAAACGATCATTCGCTATGTCAATGGAACATCCGACTATAGGATTTGGTACTCAAAAGATTCGAATGATTGCCTAGTCATATACTCGAATGTTGATTGGGCCAAGTGTGTTGATGATAGAAAAACACCCCAGGAGGATGTTTCTATCTCAAAAACAATTTGGTGTTATGGATGAGCAAGAAGCAAAACTTAGTGTCATTATTAACTGCTGAAGCGAAGTACATTGCTATGGATAGTTGTTGTGCTCAACTCTTATGGATGAAGAAGCTTCTTCATGACTATGGGATTTCTCAAGACACCATGTGCGTTTTTTGTGACAATACAAGTGCCATTAACCTATTCAAGAATCCTGTTCAACACTTAAAGTTAAAGCATATCGAAATTCAATATCACTTCATTTGAGACTTGGTGGAAGAGAAAGTAGTATGGCTGGAGTTCATCAACACCATCAATCAAAAGGCGGACATTTTCACTAAACCACTTGATGGTCCTCGGTTTGAGTCTCTTCGTAAGATCATCGGTGTCGGTATCCTTCCTTGGATCATTTCTCTAGTGTGAACCTCATTTGTCTCTCATTGGTGCAATCATGTAGAAAGGGTCTCACATGTTATCATGTTTCTTTTATTTTTCTTTGCTTTGTTTGCTTTGTTTTGTTGATCTTACTTTATTGTTTTGTTTTAGATTGAGTAAAAATTCAAAAACTCATAAAAACTATAACATCTCAAAAGTTTGATTGTTTATGTTGTGTCATATCACATGTTGAGTTTGGCCTAGTACCTCCACACTAATGGCATAGTGCATTTATGAGCTAAGTGTGAGAGAAATTTAGAAATCTATGTTTGATTGTTGTAAATAGATCTTCAAGCTTGTCATGAATGAATAGTCAATATAGTCATGTTTGATCTTGATACATGCGTAGACTTGATCCTATATATCTCCTCACATTTTTTGTTTTTGGTCAAAAAGCTCTTCAAACGTCAATCTCTAAAAAGAGAAAGAGCTTAAAAAGCCTTACTTTGAAAACTAGTTTGACTAGGAAAATGTGGAAAAAAATGTATTCAAAATGTATAATGCCAATGCCAAAGCCAAAGGCTTATTCTTCAAATTAATATAAAAAATTTTCATGGCATCGTCGCTCAAAAATTGAGTTGTATTGATCAAAAAGTATGAAAAATGGAACCCAATTGAAAAGCTTTCAATCAATGTAAACACTTTGGTGAGGGGTCATATATGTTGATTTCTACTAGTGAGATAGGTCACTTGACTTCATGCTATTTGTGTATGACTTGATTGAATTGATCATTGAAGCTTCATATTAGACCATGGACTTCATACTTGATTCACACACACAATACACAAGTTTAACGTTCAATGAATACCTATTTCATTTGTGTGATTGTACATGTTCAAATGTGATTTGTGTATGCTCAATTACTTGATGATTAAACCCAAAAAGATTTTTGAGTATTTTATTTCTTTTTTAAAGTTTTTATGTTTATCACTTTTGTTTTGAAAGTTTTTCCAAAAAACCAAATCTGTTTTGTTGAAAAACTCCTTTGTAAGCATTTTTGCGAGTAAGGTTTCTCACAACCAAGTCGCGAAAATGAGAAAGTGAATTTCTAATTCTTCCAAAATTTTACACAGAGAGTCTCGCGACTCCCTAGTGGGTCATTCGCGAGAAATGGCTTCCTGCGAAACTTGCCCTATGCATTTGAGGCTTTTCGCAAGTATCTCACAAGTCCCTCACAAGTAACTATCTCGTGAAATGAGCGGTTTTTTAGTTTTTAAAGGGCACACAGTGATAGTTTTTCAAATGTTCCATTTTGCCTCCCTCGTGCCTCTCAACCCAAAACACACTTTTCACTCAAATCTTAACCAAAACTCCTAGGATTTCATCCCTAAGACTTCTCTAAGGTATCTTTTAACACTTTTTGTATTTTGAATCCTTAGATTATGTCCTAGATTCTTAAAATTTCTAGGGTTGGGGTTATTTTGAATGGGGTTGGGAAAACTTATTTTTCTGTCAAATCCTTTCATTTTTTTTCTTGCTTAAGTGGTGTCCCATTGTGTTTGTTGATGTTTTTGTTGGCCCCTTGTGGCATTTTAACATGTATTTAGACAAGATTTTCATATGTTCATACATTTTTTATAATACACGTGTAGTGTGTGCACTCTAAGTATTTGATAAAATGCCTCTATGGTATTTTTTTTCACTCTAAGTGTTTGATCATTGGTTGTGTCTTTTACACACTTTGCCCCATGAGTGCTTGCTCATGTATTGGTCATGCATCTCACATGCACACTAGATGCACCGTTGATGCACACAATCTACCACTTGACATGTATTGTATTCACTTATGCTATTTAAGTTTTTTTAGACCTTTTAGCACATATAATATGTTCTTGTGTCTATGTTATGCTTGTTTGTTTCCTTTTTAGGACACTTTTCTCTATTTATTCTTGTTTTTGGACTAACTTGTATCTAATCAAGTTTGTTTCCATGTTTGTGTATGGTTTATGTGTTTGTTCCCTTTTGTAGAAGTCTCCTCATAAGATAATTACCAAGAAATCAGCAAAGTGTCCTCGTCATTCCCTTGATTCATTCAAAAACGAAGATGCTAAAGCCGTCTACAATGAATACTACAAGAAGGCTATGATCATTATGGAAAGGGGTGTGGATCTTGAATCCATGAAGAACACTCATTCCAGAGGTGTTCAAGGAGAGGACATGGACCAAATTGCTGAATCCATTCAAAGATGTGTATGAGTACATCATCAAGGAGTTCTTTGCCAATGCATTTATGAAAGATGACCATATCAATTGTTGGGTTGGGGAAAGAGTTCACCATATCCAGAGAGTCAATCCAAGAGCTTCTAGAGATTCATCCAATGACCCCGGATTCCTCTCTGCAATATGATGAGAGAAAGGATAAGCTTGAGCCTCTTGTGCAAATCCTTGGAGGCTAGTTCAAGAAGAAGTCCTTGCACACAACTGACTTCTCTTCTGAGATGAGAGCATTGGCTTACATCATGATCTTCAACCTCTATCTGATGAAGAACTTGACAACTTTGTCACAACTAAGGACCATTTTTCTCCATAATCTCTTCACTCACAAGGAGATTGATATATGTGATCACATCTACCACCTTTTTGTCAAGTGCGTTAAGAGAATAAAGTCAACGATGACTCTACCATTCCCAAGCCTCGTCATGTCTCTAATCTCAAAGGCAAGGGTGAAACTTCCCAATGGTCTTCCTATGATGTCAAGGGAAGATCCGACTAGTGAGGAAATTATCAATAGACCCGGGTCAAGAAAGAGAAGTTAGTGATGCACAAGCTTAAAGGAAAGATGCTGAAGCTGAAGGTGGCAACACCAAAGATGAGATTGATCAATTTATTCACGGATCGGAGGACATTCTAGAGTCATCTACTCAGGCACCAACTAGAGCTCCCAATCGCCTTGATTTTCTACTAGGAAGGGTAGAACAGATGCATGGTATGTTAAATGCGCACATCACCTACTCTAGGAGCTAGTTTGCATACCCTCTAAGGGAAAATCACCTCTCTATCTTTTCAGATCCAAGACTTGGAGAAATCAGACTCAGAATTTGATTCATTTTAGGATCTTTGGCAATCCTGGTCAAAAGGGGGAGTAGATTAGCTTGAGGGGGAGTACAGCCTAAGGGGGAGTAGGAAACCATTGGTTCATTGGTTTATTTTGGTGGTTTATGTTTTATTTACAGTGCTTTATTTTAAAGCTTTCAGTACTTTAGTTTAAAACTTAGTTTTTCTTTAGTACTTTGTGTACCTTGGTTTTTAATGCCGTTTCTTGATACTTTTAGTTATCAATTACTTCTCGCTTTAGTTTCTTTAATGCATCATGTGCTTGTTGGACATGCAATTAATTTTTGCACTGCTCTTAATTGCTTGCGTGTCCGAATGGTCACTTACTAGATAAATATTCATTGTGGTCATTTCTTGATTATTGTTTTTGTATGATCAAGTTATGCTATATGTTCACATATCTCTTGTTTAACTTGATCGCATTTTACTTGTTCTGTAAGGTTGAATTTATTCAACCATCTAATTGGCTTTATTCCGTGCCAAATTTGCTTGTAATTCAGCATTTAGTAACCCTGTATTTAGGTGGGTTTGATGTAAGGGTAGTGAGTGAGATAGAGTGAAGATTGCTCAAGAGTGTGCAAGAAAACAGAGACTCGCGGCTGGGACTCGCGGGTGACTCGCAGCTGCAAGCCGCCAGACGCAGCACACGTGCCAAGCATGCTGGAAGGTGAACAGTCATGCAAGCTGGAGCACTACAGGGCAAAACAGAACAACTGGCCATACGGTTATCTCGTGACTGGATCTCGCGACTTAGTCAAGCCGCAAGGTCAAGCCGCGAGCCACCCCTGTTTTGTTAAACCTGACGTTTCACATTCCTCTCCCACTTCAGTATAAATACCCCTTTTACCCATGATTGTAAGAGAGCTTCCAGAGAGAATTTTGAGAGAGAAACCCTAAAGAAAAACCAGATTGTTTCACCCACAATCTATACCTTAGAGTCTCTTCAAATTCCTCAACTCTCTTCCTCTCCATTGTCAAATCCTTGAGAGGCATTATACCAAACCTGGTTCTCACCATCATCATCATTGTGAGACAGTTGTTTGGATTTCTGGGAAGCAGTTAGGAAGGAACCAATCTTCATTGGTTGATGCTACGGTCTAGTAGCGGAATCCGGGAAGCTAGAAAAGAAAAAGGTTCGGCGCAACCTCGTTGGAGCAAGAAGCTTGGAGGGCTTAGGTGCACTGGGTAGATTAGGCTTGGAGGGTCTATTGCTGTCCTTGTATCCCAACTATATTTTCTAGTGGATTGTTTACCGCTTGGAGGGCGGCGGAGAGGTTTTACGCCGAGGGCTTCGGTTTCCTCTTCGATAACACATCGTGTGTTGTCCTTGTGTTTGCATCTCTCTTCCCTTTATCTTTGCCTTTTATTTTCTGCTGTGGATGTGTTTTTGTAAGGTTGAATTTATTCAACCATCTAATTGGCTTTATTCCGTGCCAAATTTGCTTGTAATTCAGCATTTAGTAACCCTGTATTTAGGTGGGTTTGATGTAAGGGTAGTGAGTGAGATAGAGTGAAGTTTGCTCAAGAGTGTGCAAGAAAACAGAGTCTCGCGGCTGGGTCTCGCGGGTGACTCGCGGCTTCAAGCCGCCAGAAGCAACCTCACGTGCCAAGCATGCTGGAAGGTGAACAGTCTGCTAGCTGGAGCACTACAGGACAAAACAGGACAACTGGCATACGGTTATCTCGCGACTGGATCTCGCGACTCAGTCAAGCCGCGAGGTCAAGCCGCGAGCCACCCCTGTTTTGTAGAATTCTGACGTTTCACATTCCTCTCCACTCCAGTATAAATACCCCTATTACCCACGATTGAAAGAGAGCTTCCAGAGAGAATTTTGAGAGAGAAACCCTAAAGAAAAACCAGATTGTTTCACCCACAATCTCTACCTTAGAATCTCTTCAAATTCCTCGTCTCTCTTCCTCTCCATTGTTAAATCCTTGAGAGGCATTATACCAGACCTGGTTCTCACCATCATCTTCATTGTGAGACAGTCGTTTGGATTTCTGGGAAGCAGTTAGGAAGGAGCCAATCTTCATTAGTTGATGCTACGATGTAGTAGCGGAATCCGGGAAGCTAGAAAAGAAAAAGGTTCGGCGCAACCTCGTTGGAGCAAGAAGCTTGGAGGGCTTAGGTGCACTGGGTAGATTAGGCTTTGAGGGTCTATTGCTGTCCTTGTATCCCAACTATATTTTCTAGTGGATTGATTACCGCTTGGAGGGCGGCGGAGAGGTTTTTCGCCGAGGACTTCGGTTTCCTCTTCGATAACACATCGCGTGTTGTCTTTGTGTTTGCATCTTCCTTCCTCTATCTTTGCCTTTAAATTATCTGCTGTGGATTTTATTTTGTTATGGCTTAGATAGTTTTTAATCAATTTCGTATGATAGCATATGTTAAGTTTCCGCACACTTGTTGTTTGACATATTGCTTGAATTGATTAAGTTTTAATTTGGGGGTCTAAACGTTCAAAGGTGTTTTTACACGTTTTTGAACTTTCAATTGGTATCAGAGCGGGTACACTTGTTGTGGTTTAAATACCTAAGTGTGATCCTTGACCCCTTGTGTTTATTTGCCATGGATTGTGCTTTGTATGACTCTTTGCATGATTTGGTTGGTGATGAATGTAACATGCCACATGTTTGTGAAAATGCCTCTATGAGTGTTAATCCTCATGAGTGTGATGACATGTTAGTTGAATCTATGGGTGTTGTTGACAAACTCTTCAAGAAAAATGCTAAGAAGTTTCAAAAGAATTTGAGCAAGTTATTTTGTGAAAAGGATGATTTGATTGCTAAGCTCAATGAATCCAACAAATTGGTTGAGAAATATAAAAAACTTGCTGAAATTTCTCTTGAAAAGTTGAAAGAGTTTGAACGTTTGAATATAGACTTGGATGCTAAACTTGTTTTGTCTAACAAACTTGTTGATGATCTTAAATGTGAAAATGAATCTCTTAAGATGCATGCCAAGTGTTTGATTGCTGAACCTACTGTTAAAAAGGATGAAAATATGTGTTGCAATCATGTTGTGGTACCCGATTTTGTATCTAGTGTGTGTTCTACCTTAAATGACAAATCGGTGTACATTCCTCCACATAAAAGAAATCAAAAGGTGGAGAGAAAGGCTGTTAAGTCAAAGCCTTCGTTTAGGTCTCAACCTAAGGTTTTGAATGGATCTAAGTTTGTTCCAACTTGCCACCATTGCGGTGTGATTGGTCATATAAGACCTCAATGTCATAAGTTGAAGAGGGAACAAAACCATGTTACTAGATCCCTTTCCAAAAAGCCTAGTGGACCTAAACGCATTGTTTGCCACCATTGTGGTGCCTTTGGTCATCTAAGACCTCAATGCTCTAAGTTTCATGCTTTTAAAAGAATCAAAAGAAAAGAGAAACTTGAGCTTTTTGGAAGTGCTAAAAAGTGTAAACCGGTTTTGAGTGAAAATAGCATGTTGTTAAAGAAAATGTTTAATGCTCTTAACTCCTTGACTATGTGCATCTCCGGTTCTCATTCTTCCAACCCTCGTCTCACTTCTCTTGAGACACTCATTCCAAACAATCGTTCCGTTTGGATGAGGAAGGGTTCCTATGGTTGAGCCTTTGCTCTTTTGGTCCTTGATCTAATTCTTTCGATCTTTGTTGGACCCTTCATGCATTAAATGTCATATCATCATGCATTTTGTGCATCTTGCATTTATTTGTATGCATTGTTTCGTTTTTTATCTTACTTTTATGTTTCTATTTTGTGTGAGTAAAAATCCAAAACCACATAAAAAGTGAAAAATTCAAAAAGTCTGATCGTATTTGTTTGAGCACATATCACATGTGAGTTTGGCATTGTACCTTTGTACAAATGGCTTTGTGCATTTACGAGCTTAGCTTGTTATTCTTGCACCTATATCTTTGTGGGAAAAATCTTGACATCTTTGTGTGATTGTTGTAAATCGATCTTCAAGCTTGTCATGAATGATTTGTCAATTGTCATGTTGGTTTTGATACATGCGTAGACTTGTGCTTATATCTCTTCCCACTCTTTTATTTTTATTGCTTAAAGAGCTCAATAAATGTAAATCTCAAAATGAAAAGAGATAATGAGCTGCAAAAGCCATCGCATATACTAGTATTTGACTAGGAAAAAGGGAAAGCGACTTATATGAAATTGTATGATGCCCAAAAAGCCAAAGGCTTGTTCATCAAATTGAAATATCACAAATTTCAGGCATCAATCTCAAAATGAGATGTTTTGATTCAAAATGATCAAATGTTATGAATTGTAAAGAAGCCAAATGAAAAGCTTCAATCTTATGTAATCATTTTCTTGTGGGAGGTCATATATGTTCATTTCTATAATTGAGATAGACCACTTGACTTAGTACTAGTTGTGTATGACTTGATTGAATTGATCATTGAAGCTTCACTCTAGACTAAGGACTTTTCCACATTTGATACACACACACAACACACATGCCTAATGCTCAATGAATGTCTTATTCATTTGTTAGATTGTACTTGTCTAAATGTGATGTGCGTTTGCTCAATCTTATATGGATTAATCCAAAAAGATTTTTGATCATTTTATATGTTTTTGGAAGTGATTTTTATCACTTTTTGTGTTTATGTTTAGTGCATACTTTGTTTTTCAATGTTTAAACATGTTCTGATTTGAAAAACAGGTGTCAGAATTTTTCGCGGCTCAGCTGGCGACTCGCCAGTCGCGAAACCCCAGTCGCGAGTTCATCCAGAGGCTTTTGGCGGCTCACTCGCGGCTTGCTCGCGGCTCACTCGCGACTCGCGAGATTTTCGCGACTGAAACTCGCGGCTCGCGGCTGAAACTCGCGGCTCGCGGCTTGCTCGCGGCTGAAACTCGCGGCTCGCCCAGTCGCGAAACGCCCAGAAACAGCTTTTTAAAGGGTTTTTTGTGGGAAACTTGTTTTAAACCTCTCCCATCCTCTCTAAAACCCCTCTTTCAATATTTTTACATCAAAACCCAATCAATTTGAATGTTTTTTCATTCCATTAACATCTCTAAGGTAATTATAAACTCTTTTCATTGATTTTGATCCTTAGATTATGTTTTGGAGAGTTTTGTGCTCTTGATTGGGATTTTTATCATAGGGGTTGGGAAAACTTAGTTTTTGTTAAATTTCTTCATGGGATTGGTTTATTTTGTTGATTTGCATTGGATGTTGGCCCCTTGTGGCAGAAAGAACATGTATTAAGGGTAGATTTCATGATGTTCATGCATTGTTTCACATTTTTGTTCATAGTGTGCATGCTAGGTGTTTGATAAAATGCTTCTTAGACATTTTCTCGCCTGTTTGGACTCCGATGAGTATCAAACTTTGGGGTTTCTCATGTTTCCTCATTAGGAACATGTTTGGTACATTGGTTGTGTATTTAACACACCTTGCCCCACATGTGCATTTTTCATGCATTGGTCATGCATTGCACTTAGCCACCTCTTGCACACACCTTTGCTACCCTTGTCATGCATTGGTTTATACCTTGCTTCTTCATCCTAGCATGTCATGTCATCTCTGTCTTATGCTTTGTAGCATTTTACTTTGTCATGGGTTTGAGCTTCATTTTCTCATTCATCTTGCACCCCTCATGCATCATTAGCATTGTTCATACCTTCTTCTCTTGCCCTCGTTTCTTCTTGACCCTTTGTCTATTCCTGACAAAAAGGGGGAGAGTATACTCTAGAGAATGTTTCGGAGTATTTTGTCATTTCTATATGACTCTTGTGCACATCCTTAGGGGGAGAAATTTTATTTCTCATGCACATTTGTAGGGGGAGAGATATTCCATAGGGGAGATGCATATACCAAGGGGGAGAAGACATTGAGACAATAAGAAAACTTTGTTTTGAACAAGCATAGGCTTTATGGTGCTTTGAGCTATGTTTTGTGGTTCTCTTCGCATCATGTTTTTGTTTTGGACATGCATACTTCCTTAAGCTATTGTGCTTCTTTAAATGCATGTTCGGATGATCAATTGATTTGCTATGTGATCATTGTAGTCATTTCTATATGACTGTTTTGGTGTTTGATCAAGTTGCTCATATGCTTTATATCATGTTTACTTGATCGCAATTTGCTTGTTACATTATACTTGTCCTTTTATTACTTGCTTTACCTTGAGGGTCTAATGTGTTTTGTGCAAATGTTTCAGGTTACAAGTATATATGTTCCAAGTGCATCACAACTTCTCATCACTTTGAAGGGGAGAAACTTTATGCACTTTTAGTTTATATTGTTTAAGTTTTTATTCAATATAATGTGTTTGTACCCATGTGCTTATGTAAGCTTTTAGGGTTTATGTGTTTTGCATAGTTTGTAGGCTTTATGGTATGTACCTTGCTTAGTGCAGCCTTTATGCTATGTTGAAATCAGTACTTTAATCTAAATGTTATGCATTTTGGTTTATGTACTGTCACTCTTGTGCCCTTGTAGGATTGTTCCTAGATGCATATGCCTTGTGTGATATGCATTGGTTGAGTGTTGAGCATACAAGTGTCTTGCCTTGTGCATGTCAACTTGTATGTCCTTGTGTTCATTCCAAGTGTGAATGAACACTGTGATCACTACATTGTGGTGTTCACTTGGTTGATCAAGCCATGGTTTGTTTCTTAACTCCATCTTTACTTGATCACACATTGCCTGCTTCATATGCATTTTATAAATTTCTGCTTACAATGATCATGGTGTATTGTTGTGTTTCAGGAGTATTATGTTCATATGATTCAAGTGCTTCACAGCTTCTAGAGTTAGGTGTGAGTGAGTTTTGTTCAACTGTTCCCAACTCACATGTTAAGTCTAGAGTCTGTTTTAGGGTTTTGTCACGGAATAGCCAAAGGGGGAGATTGTAAGGTTGAATTTATTCAACCATCTAATTGGCTTTATTCCGTGCCAAATTTGCTTGTAATTCAGCATTTAGTAACCCTGTATTTAGGTGGGTTTGATGTAAGGGTAGTGAGTGAGATAGAGTGAAGTTTGCTCAAGAGTGTGCAAGAAAACAGAGTCTCGCGGCTGGGTCTCGCGGGTGACTCGCGGCTTCAAGCCGCCAGAAGCAACCTCACGTGCCAAGCATGCTGGAAGGTGAACAGTCTGCTAGCTGGAGCACTACAGGACAAAACAGGACAACTGGCATATGGTTATCTCGCGACTGGATCTCGCGACTCAGTCAAGCCGCGAGGTCAAGCCGCGAGCCACCCCTGTTTTGTAGAATTATGACGTTTCACATTCCTCTCCACTCCAGTATAAATACCCCTATTACCCACGATTGAAAGAGAGCTTCCAGAGAGAATTTTGAGAGAGAAACCCTAAAGAAAAACCAGATTGTTTCACCCACAATCTCTACCTTAGAATCTCTTCAAATTCCTCATCTCTCTTCCTCTCCATTGTTGAATCCTTGAGAGGCATTATACCAGACCTGGTTCTCACCATCATCTTCATTGTGAGACAGTCGTTTGGATTTCTGGGAAGCAGTTAGGAAGGAGCCAATCTTCATTGGTTGATGCTACGGTGTAGTAGCGGAATCCGGGAAGCTAGAAAAGAAAAAGGTTCGGCGCAACCTCGTTGGAGCAAGAAGCTTGGAGGGCTTAGGTGCACTGGGTAGATTAGGCTTGGAGGGTCTATTGCTGTCCTTGTATCCCAACTATATTTTCTAGTGGATTGATTACCGCTTGGAGGGCGGCGGAGAGGTTTTTCGCCGAGAACTTCGGTTTCCTCTTCGATAACACATCGCGTGTTGTCTTTGTGTTTGCATCTTCCTTCCTCTATCTTTGCCTTTAAATTATCTGCTGTGGATTTTATTTTGTTATGGCTTAGATAGTTTTTAATCAATTTCGTATGATAGCATATGTTAAGTTTCCGCACACTTGTTGTTTGACATATTGCTTGAATTGATTAAGTTTTAATTTGGGGGTCTAAACGTTCGAAGGTGTTTTTACACGTTTTTGAACTTTCAGTTTTTAATTGGCTTAGATGGTTTACCAATTCTGTATTAAGCTTTTGTTCATGTTCCGCACATTAATTGTTTGATTTAAAGCTTGTATTGGTAATTTGTATATTGGGGGTCTAAACGTTGAAGGGTGTTTATACACGTTTTTGAACTTTCAACTACAGATCATCAGTGTCAAAGCCACAACACTGCATTACCTCAGAGATCACAGAAGCCCCTTTGTAAATTATATCTCCTCCTATTATGTAAACCCGAGAAAAAAACAACAATAATAATTTTGAATTCCACGTTTTGGAGTTGATTGAAAATGCAGATGCAACAATGTATATTAAGATCTAGATATATCAATGAAAATGATAGACAAGTTGATCTGATCAATGCCTTACTCTTGAACAATGTCAACAATTTTAGAGTTGTCAGAGCCCCCTTGTGACATGCCAAGGCCGAAGCCATCATGTTTAAGTTTGAAAAGTTTAGTGTTGGAATTGCATTCAAACACCAAATCGCTATAGGGAATGCAATTCACTGCCTTTGGTGTCAACAGAATTGTATTTTGGGTATAAAAATTGTGAGGTTGAATTTATTAAATCATGTGTTGGCTTTATTCCGTGACAAATTTGCTTGTAATTTAGCAATTAGATATCCTGTATTTAGGTGGGATTTATGTAAGGGTAGTGTGTGTGAGAGTGTGAAGAAAACTCAAGATGTATGCACTTAAAGGAGTCTCACGATTGGATCTCACGACTAGCAAGTGGCCAAAGTGGCACACGTGTGAAGTATGCAAGGGAGCTAAAGGGTCACAACAGCCGGAGCACTATAGGAGGGTCTTCTGCTATTCATGTATCCCAACTTCATTCTCTAGTGGATTATCGATTGCTTGGAGGGCAACGAAGAGGTTTTTTGCCGAGTACTTCGGTTTCCTCTTCGATAACATATCATCGTGTTATCTTTGTGTTTGCATCTTTCTTTCCTTTCTCTTTACCTTATAACTACTGCTGTGTTGGTTATTAATTATGGTTTACAGTGTGTTACCAATTTGGGTATAACTTATATTTCATATTCCGCACATATACTGTTTGATTATAAGCTTGTGCTGGTAATTTTGTATTTGGGGGTCTAAACGTTCAGTGATGTTTTATACGCTATTTGAACTTTCAATGCCTATGTGCACAAAGAGACCTCTTTCGTTGATTCCATTTTATCATGCATCTTTTAACATCCAATTTTGGATCTAAGTCAAGCACTATCTTGAACAAAGCACAAACCAATCCAAGAATATCAAATTGGTGATCTCTTTTTGAAGGTCAAGAATTCATAACCCTCTAAAATTGGTGGAAATTGCACAGTAATCTGCAAATTTCATAGCAATTTGAACAACCAATCTAATTGGGTAAAGAGGGAAAAAAAACTATACTTTATGAACAACCAATCTATTTAGTTATGATTTTTCTCATAAATTTGTATTGGCTTATTCCATGATAAAAAGGTGTTGTAATTTAATTAATTTATCTCTTTGTATTTTTGTGAGATTTATTTGTAATGAGTTTAGTATGAAGTAGTGAAAATTTGATCAAGACAACTAAAAGTCACATGAAAAGCACATGCAGGAAGGTGAACAGTCAGGCTAAGTGTCCAGCTCAATATAGCCTGTCTAGAAGGTTAACTCGCGACTTGGATTCGCGACTTGCACTAGTCGCGAGTGACCTATGAAGTTCTCCTGTTTTTTCTGAAAATTGTGACTTTTCGTATTCTCTTCACACATACTATATATACTCTCATTACCCACAGAAATTGTGAGGAGCTTATTGAGAGAAAAACCCTAAGAGAGGTTTTCACAACACACCCACCTTGTTAGAGAGAGGTACTCATTCTTAGAGAGAAATCTTTGTAGTCTCTTCTCCTTCCCTCTCCCATTGTTATACCCATTGAGAGGAGATTTGTACCCAAACTCTACCCACACCCATTCAAAGTATTGAGAGTGTTTTTGGAGCTTGGAAAGCATTGGAAGATGTCAAGGATGGCGGATGCAATATGGAGCTTATTGCGGGATCTGAAAAACTAGAGAAGACAAGGTTAGGCATAACCCTGTTGGAGCAAGAAGTTTGAAAGGATTAGGTGCATCGGGTAGATTAGGCTTGGAAGGTCTATTACTATTCATGTATCCCAACTAATTTTCTAGTGGATCATTTACTGCCTGGAAAGCAGCAGAGAGATTTTTCGTCAAGTTCTTCAGTTTCCTCTTCGATAACATGTGCTGGTGTTATCCTTGTATTTGCGTCTCTTTTCCCTTACCATTAATTGCTGCTATGTTTGTGATTAATTATGTGTTAAAGTAGTTTGTCAAATTGGGTATTGCCTATATTTATCATTCCGCACATCATTTGTTTGAATATAAGCTTTGCTTTGGAAAATTTGTATTTGGGGGTTTAAACATTCACAAGTGTTTTACACACTAAGTGAGCTTTCAAAATTTGAGGAATTTCATCATCTCCAATCAAATGATATCACAAATATAAGAGATACAGTAAAACGAATTAACACTCAATCCACTAGTATTTACTATTGAATTGATTATTGATAAGATTCAAAAAATCATTCTTTTTTAAAGGGATTTTAGTTCCAACTATACTTACATATTTTTCAGCTGCAACAGAAACAATATTGCAAGGTCTGGATATTGTGATGATGGTGTGAAGATCATCATCTTTGTTAGAAATACTGAATGATTGTATTCTATTTCATGAATTAAAGAATATACATCACTGCCTTTATATAGGAGGCATATGTGTGCAGTACAAGTAGAGTGTAGTACAAGTACCAGTGTGCTATACAAGTAACCTAATTGGGCCTAAAACCCATAACATAATATACATTAACAGCCCCCCTCAAACTCAAGGTGGATGTGAGACCAACTTGAGGTTGTCAACCAAATCACGAGTGCGTCCCTTAGGAAGTGACTTGGTGAAGATATCTGCAAGTTGATCTTTGGAGGAGACGGAGAAAAGCTTAAGAGCACCATGGACAAGATGATAACGGATAAAATGACAATCAATCTCGATGTGTTTAGTCCGTTCATGAAAGACATCATTATGAGCAATATGAATGGCACTCTGGTTGTCACAATAAAGGGGAGTAGCAGAGGAGGTGGACACACCCAAATCCTTAAGGAGCCATCGTAGCCAAAGGAGCTCAGATGTGGTATCAGCAAGAGCACGATATTCTGCTTCAGTACTGGAGCGGGCCACAAAAGTTTGTTTCTTGCTTCGCCAAGAAATCAAAGAAGAACCAAGGAGAAAACAGTAACCTGTAGTAGACCTGCGATCAGTAGGATCTCCTGCCCAATCAGCATCAGAGAATGCACGGAGTACAAGAGGAGACTGAGCTGAGTAGAAAAGGCCATGAAAGAGGGTGCCCTTCAAGTATCGAAGAATGCGCAAAACAGCAGCATAGTGAGTTGATCGTGGAGCAGACAGATACTGGCTCACCTGATGAACAGCATAGGAGATGTCTGGACGAGTAACTGTGAGATAAACTAGGCTGCCAACCAATCGTCTGTAAAGAGAGGGATTAGACAATGGTTTCCCCCCTGAGGGAGTCAGATGCGCATTAAGCTCAACTGGAGTGTCAACAGTCTTGCTATCAGTGAGTCCAACTCGAGACAAGAGTTCAGAAGCATACTTAGCTTGAGTAAGATAAAGTCCATCAGTAGAATGAGTGATTTCAAGACCCAAGAAGTAGCTGAGATGTCCAAGATCTTTCATCTCAAATTGCTGACTGAGAAAATCCTTGAGTTCTTGAATGCCACTGAGGTCATCACCAGTTATGATCATATCATCCACATATAGGAGAAGTAAAATAGTGCCTTTGTCAGTGCGACGAAGAAATAAGGCAGAATCATAATGACTGGCCATGTAACCCAAATGAGAGATGGTAGAGCTGAATTTAGCAAACCAAGCTCGTGGAGCTTGTTTAAGGCCATAAAGTGCACGTCGAAGGTAACAAACCTTGTTTGAGTCAACAGAGAGACCAGGAGGAGGTTGCATATAAACTTCTTCATGTAAATCCCCATTAAGGAATGCATTTTTGACATCCATCTGAAAAAGATCCCATTTACGGGCAGCAGCAACAGCTAAGAGGGCACGGACAGATGAGATACGAGCAACCGGAGCAAAGGTCTCTTCATAATCAATCCCATACTCCTGTGTAAAACCTTTTGCAACAAGACGAGCTTTGTAGCGCTCAATGGACCCATCAGAGCGAGTCTTAATCTTGTAGATCCACTTACAACCAACCACAGATTTCCCAGGAGGGAGTGTCACCAAATCCCAAGTATGATTTTTAGATAATGCATCAAGTTCCTCTTTCATTGCAATCTGCCATAAAGGGTCAGTGGAAGCCTCACGATAGGTGTGAGGCTCATGTAGTGTAGCAAGAGCAGTGTAACAATGATAGTCAAGTAAATGTGCAGGAATAGATCTTACTCGAGTTGAGTGACGAGGTGGAATGTCTTGTGCAAGATCTTCAGGCGGAGCAGGAGCAGGGGACCCAAGCTCAGGGTTGGGGTTGGGTAGCTCGTCTTCAACCTGTTCATCTTCCACCTGTTCATTAAAGGGTGAACTAGGAAAGGGATCAGTGATATCTGGTGGTTGGACAGAGAAGTCTACAAGAGAATCAGGAGCAACTACAGGAGGATCAGGAGCAGCTACAGAAGGAATATGTGCCTCATCTGGAAAAAGATCTAAAACAGAGGAGGAAGATAGGGAGGCACGAAAGTGAGAGAGCTCGACAAAGAGGCGATGTTCCCAAAAGACAACATTGCGGGAAACACGAAGACGATGAGAGACAGGGTCATAACACCGATACCCCTTTTGAGTTTCGCCATAGCCAAGAAAACAACAAAGCCTTGACCGAGGCTCAAGTTTGTTATGCTCATGTGGCTGAAGAAGAACGAAACAAACAGAACCAAAGGAGCGAAGGTGGTGATAGTCTGGAGATGACCCAAAAAGGCGCTCATATGGAGTTTGATTTTGGATAACCGGACTCGGAATGCGATTAATAGCATGAACAGCATGAAGAGCAGCTTCACCCCAAAAAGGAGCAGGAACTTTGGCAGAGAGAAGGAGAGCACGAACAGTGTCAAGAATATGACGAAGTTTTCGTTCGGCTCTACCATTTTGCTGAGAGGTACCTGGACAAGTTAGTTGATGAACAGTGCCATAGGAATGCAAAACAGCTTGGAAAGCATATTGAGTATATTCAAGAGCATTATCAGATCGAAAAATTTTGATGCGTTTGGAAAACTGAGTTTCAACCATTTTTGCAAAATTAGAATATACTTGCAATAATTCAGAACGATGTTTCATATTAAAAATCCAGCTATAGCGAGAGTAATCATCAACAAAGACAACAAAATATCGAGACCCACCAATACTAGAGACAGAGGAAGGCCCCCAAACATCAGAATGAATAAGGTCAAAGATATCAGTTGTTATTGATTCACTAGTATTGAAAGGCAAGGCTGGTTGTTTTCCTAACTGACATGAGACACAATCAAAATTTTCGGTAGACACTGAACCTAACAAACCTCTAGAAGCCAATTGTTGTACCCGAGAGGAAGATGCGTGATCAAGTCGAGCATGCCAAAGTGCAAGGGAAGGAACAGAAGAAACTACGGTAGCTGCAGCAACAGAAACAGGAGCAACAAGTGGAAGACGAAGGTTGTCCACGGGAAACATACGCCCAACTCTGGGACCGGTCCCAAGCTCCTGTCCCGTCCTTGGATCCTGCACAATACACCCAGAATAATCAAAGATAATGCGATAACCCAACTCAGCTAATTGTCCCACAGAAAACAAATTGTAAGAAAGGTCAGGAACATTAAAGACTCCAGGAACCGAGAGGTTAGAGGTCGAAACAGAGCCTATATTATGACCAGACATTGTGGAACCATTTGCTGTGCGAATATTAAGAGGGTGTGGTGCAGGTTTAAGTTCAGAAAATAAGGACGAGTGAGGTGTCATGTGATTGCAACAAGCAGAATCCATAAGCCAAGAGGTAGGAGACATACCAGATAAAGCTTAGAGAGAAGAGGAATAAGATGCATTACCAACCATACGAATGACATTGGCGATGATATTTATAAGGTCATCTCTGGAAATGGTGAAAGTGGATCCAGAAGACTGAGACTTTGCAGAGACGGGAGCCATAGGTTGGACACTCTTAGTGTTAGCAACAGTAGCAGCAGAAATGGAAACAACTGATTTGTTGCGTTGAAAGCACGTCTCAATATTATGGCCAAAACGTTTGCAAAAATTGCAAAAACGTTTGTTGGATTGTCGGCGACGATTGTTGCAAAAGGAAGAAGACTTGTCCTTATTCTTCATTTTGAAGCAAAATATGCAAAAATAGACTGCAAAAACGAAATCTACGCGAAAAACTGGGTAAGGAGCACCTGGACTGCAAAAAGTCAACTCTACAGAAAAGTCAACGGTCAAAGTCAACGGTCAAAGTCAACTCTCGGTCAAAGTCAACGCTCGGTCAACGGTCAGAAGATGACGTCACTGGATGATGTGGCGATGACGTCAGCAGAACAGTGGATGCTGACGCAGCTAGGGCTGACGTGGCAGGTGAGATGACGTCAGCAGACCGGTGAGGGCGCGTGAGGGCGCGTGAGGGCGCGTGGCAGCAAGCAGACGGCGCGTGACAGCGCGTGACGGCGCGTGGAAAGCGCGTGCCTTGAAATTTCGGCGCGTGGAGGCGCGTGTGGCGCGTGATCGTCGAAGCGCAACTTTGAGCGGCGCGTGGGGGCGCGTGCGGTCTCCGATGGCGACGAGGCTTCCACGGATGTGTAGATCGGCGCAAGACGATCTCAGTGGTACCTTCAAAAATGAAATCGGAGCAATATTCGCAGCGGTGATGCAAAGGGCAGTGGTCTGTGTAGTGTGAAACTCCTAAACGACGGCGGCTGCAGGTCCGGAACCCAAGGACGACGGCTGGATGACGTCGGAGGTTCAACGGCGATAGGCTGCGGCGGCAGTTGTGATGGCGGAAGCGTTAGTAAAAGAAAGGAAGTCACACAATGAAGACAAGACTGCTAAGAAAATGTCAGAGCAGTGGCTCTGATACCATATTAGAAATACTGAATGATTGTATTCTATTTCATGAATTAAAGAATATACATCACTGCCTTTATATAGGAGGCATATGTGTGCAGTACAAGTAGAGTGTAGTACAAGTACCAGTGTGCTATACAAGTAACCTAATTGGGCCTAAAACCCATAACATAATATACATTAACAATCTTAATGTTGAGCTCTTCCACCATTTAAATAAATTCACTGCCATGATTAATTAAGATGCATGATATGATCAAATCAGGACCAGAAAAATATTGCAATAAGATTTCATATAAAGAAAAAAGAATAAACACAAACCTGGAGAGTGTGACAAGGTTGGTGGCAAGGAGGGTATGATCCTTCGGCAAAAGATCAAGCAAAAGAGAGAGCCCAAAATGTTCCAAACGTCAATAAAAGAGGCTTTATTTCCCTTTCCTATTGCAGCATCTCTACTTAAGGAAAAAGAGAGAAAAATCCATTACGAACAATAGTGTTGCCGTTCTATATATATATATATACACACACACATAATGCATTACAAACAGTGGTGTTACCACTTAACAGTATGTCAAAGATTTTTTTCTTTTTTCATTTTTTCCACAGATGATAAATATGAAATCAACCTAAACTTTGAATAAAAATGAATTGATCATATAAATAACTCCCAGATTGTCAATCTACAAGCATCATGCACCATATTGCAGATATATATATATGTGTGTGTAAGAAAAGCAAAATCTCATAAATTCCTCCATAAATTACAAAACTTGAGAAAACTGTGATGAATTAAAAAAAATAAAAAGAAGAAGAACAGCCAGAAAAGACCACAGCATCAACTTCCATTCCACCATCACCTCTTTTCCTCGTGTGCACAAAGGCTCCAAAGAATCTTTCATTTCCTATCATACTCAATTTACAGGCCCAAAAGAAAGCCATACGATTTATGTGAGATTAGTGTACAGACCCATAAAATATTAAACCATAAAATAATAAGTAAAATGAATTTTAGGCAAAACCCGTAACAGTTTAGATTGATATCATTATAAAAAATAGAAAGATTTATATCACCAATAACAGATTAGAGAAAAAAATGTTAGTTGATGATAATTATAAACAACTAAAGATTATGCATGCATGCATAAAAATTGGAACATCTATGCCAAGCCAAATTTGCCGAACTTAGGCAAATTTATACGCAAAAGTTGTTTTTTCTGTGGGACTTAAGGGCAGACAAATAGGATATTTTAATTGATGGAATTTTGCAAAATAAAGAAAAAGCCAAAGAAGAAGAACTAGTTACCAATAGACTTGGAGTGTTCGAACTGAAAGTTAAATTTCAACTTCATGATCATCGCTTTGCACATACCAGTGATTAATTTTGATATTTGGGATGTGAGAAATCTTGGACCACTCCTCTCCTGTCCCTTTTTCATCTTTTCCCATCACCCATTCCTGTAACAGAGGAGTGCGGGCACGAAGGAAGTCTGGCGGTGACTTTAAATTAGGACAGTTGATAATTCTCAAGTAGTGAAGATGTGGCATTATCGTTAGAGTATTAGTAGCAATACCATCATCTTTTTCTTCTTCTTCTTCTCTTGCTACTCCAATCCCAGTCCATTCTTCCCAATTGCACAAACCCTCAAATCGGAGAGATCTTAGATTTGGGAATACAATGTCTTCATTGAATTCATAGTCTTTCTTGTTTTTGGATTCTTCTCAAAGTTCAAATATGTGTATAAACACCCTTGAACGTTTAGACCCCTAAATTACAACTTAACCAATTCAAGCATTATGTCAAACAACTAGTGTGCGGAAAATTAACATAAGCTATAATATGGAATTGGAAAAACTAACTAAGCCAAATTAAAATTTCAACCCACAGTAGATAGTAAAAGGCAAAGATAGAAGGGAATGAAGATGCAAACACAAAGACAACACGCGATGTGTTATCGAAGAGGAAACCGAAGCCCTCAGCGTAAAACCTTTCCGCCGCCCTCCAAGCGGTAAACAATCCACTAGAAAATGTAGTTGGGATACATGGATAGCAATAGACCCTCCAAGCCTAATCTACCCAGTGCACCTAAGCCCTCCAAGCTTCTTGCTCCAACGAGGTTGCGCCGAACCTTTTTCTTTTCTAACTTCCCGGATTCCACTACTAGACCATAGCATCAACCAATGAAGATTGGTTCCTTCCTAACTGCTTCCCAGAATACCAAACAGCCCTCTCACAGTAATGGATATGGTGAAAACAAGGTTTTGGTAAAAAATCTCTCAAGGATTTAGCAATGGAGAGGAAGAGAGTTGAGGAATTTGAAGAGGCACTTATGTAAAGATTGTAGATGAATCAATCTTGTTTTATTCTAGAGTTTCTCTCTCAAAATTCTCTCTGGAAGCTCTCTTTCTTTTGTGGGTATAAGGGGTATATATACTAGGGTGAGAGAGGAATGTGAAACGTCAGGTTTTTCAAAACAGGGCTGGCTCGCGGCTTGGCCTCGCAACTTGACTGAGTCGCGAGATCCAGTCGCGAGATAACCATATGGCCAGTTGTCCTGTTTTGTCCTGTAGTGCTCCAGTTAGCATGACTGTTCACCTTCTAGCATGCTTGGCACGTGCGCTGCATCTGGCGGCTTGCAGCCGCGAGTCACCCGTGAGGCCAAGCAACGAGTCTCTGTTTTCTTGCACACTCTTGAGCAAATTTCACTCTATCTCACTCACTACCCTTACAACAAGCCCACCTAAATACAGGGTTACTAAATGCTGAAATACAAGCAAATTTGGCACGGAATAAAGCCAATTAGATGGTTGAATAAATTCAACCTTACAATCTCCCCCTTTGGCTATTCCGTGACAAAACCCTAAAACAGACTCTAAACTTAACATGTGAGTTGGGAACAGTTGAGTAAAACTCACTCACACCTAACTCTAGAAGTTGTGAAGCACTTGAATCATATGAACATAAGACTCTTGAAACACAACAATACACCATGATCATTGTAAGCAGAAAATCGTGAAATGCATATGAAACAGGCAATATGTGATCAAGCAAAGATGGAGTTAAGAAACAAACCATGGCTTGATCAACCAAGTAATCACTACAAGGTAATGACCACAATGCTCATTCACACTTGGAATGAACACTAGGACATATAAGCTAACAAGCTCAATGCAAGTCTCTTGCATGCCAAACACTCAACCAATGCATAATACACTAAGTATATGCATCTAGGAACAATCCTACAAGGGCACAAGAGTGACAGTACTTAAAGAAAATGCAATACATTTATATAGAAGTACTGATTTAAACAAAGCATAAAAGGCTGCATAAAGCATGGTACAAACCATAAAGCCTACAAACTATGCATAAAATATAACCCTAAAAGCTTACAAAAGCAACATGGGTACAAGAACAATATATCCTGAAAAATATCAACAATATATATAACATATTAAACCAAGATTGAAAGTTATGAGTTAGAAACAAAAATACACCAAAGCCACAGTGTATTAAACCCATAGAAACAACATATTATCCAAAACATAAAAGCAAGATAAACTATGCTCCCCCTCAACATAATGCTCCCCCTCAAGGTCTGTTTCTCAAAAATTTCTCCCCCTTTTTGACCGGAATGGCCAAAGGGTCAGTGCCCATGATGTGTGGTGAAGCTGTTGAATTTTGCAAAGAGAATATCCAGCTGGTCCTGCATGGCTATCATCCTCTCAGACTGCTCTGTCTGTACTTTCCTAAGTCCATCAAGTCTATCCAGGATTACTTGAAATGCGTCTTGAGGTACAGTTGAAGAAGTTGATGCTCTAGTCCTCTTGCCACTCCTTCTGGGTGTTGAAGTTGATGGCTGGCCTGGTGCCTCTGTCTCAATCTCCATTGGAACACCTTCATCTTGTTCAGCCCCTTCTTCATCTACATCACCCAAAAGCCGTACTTGTATCCTTATGATGGTTTGCTTGTTGATTGCTGAGGGTATTGGCATTAAGTTGAGGTCTTGAGGAATTGGAATTCCTTTTGCCCTAAAAATCCGCATGAGAAGGCTAGGAAAAATCAGCTTAGCTCGGGAAGTTGTTCTGGTCTCTTCCATGATTGTATCAAATATATGAGAGCTGATATCAATGAATGTTTTCTCTTTTAGCTCCATAAGAAAAATGGCTCTGGCATTGTTAATTGTAGTGAGTTTCTTCACAGGATACAAGTTGTTCATCATGATGATGGTGAGGCACCTCATGTCAACTAGAAATGCTGTGGTATTGAGACACTTTCCTTCTCTCTGTCCACCAATGCGGTTTTGAACAGTTTCTATAGACAACATTCTGTCTTTGTAGTTGGTAAACTCATACTCTTCTAAACCCTCAAGACCAAGGACCCTATCAATATCATGCGCATCTAGAATGAATTCATGCCCTCTTACTCAACAATCTAGCTCATCTTCCCTAATCTTCACATTAGAGTAAAATTCTCTTATCAAAGGCTCACACACACCCGGTAATCCACTTAACAACTTTTCCCAGCCTCTGCCCTCAAAACATGTGGGAATAAATGTATCTTTTAGGTCCACTAAATCCACAAATCTCTCTTGAATTATGGTTCCCTTCATGAAAGAATCTTTGTATCTCTCAAAGTGTTGAACCGACCTAAACAGATTAGAATCCATTTTCAATCGTTTGTCAGCCTTCTTTGCAGGAGTTTTCTTCTTCGGAGGTGAGGGAGCCATCTGTGAACAATCAGAAGAGGCCACAACAACATAGTA
Source organism: Quercus lobata (assembly GCF_001633185.2). Classification (NCBI taxonomy): domain Eukaryota; kingdom Viridiplantae; phylum Streptophyta; class Magnoliopsida; order Fagales; family Fagaceae; genus Quercus; species Quercus lobata. The sequence goes on from NC_044908.1 coordinate 87,858,027, forward strand.
CAATACATGAGTACAATACATGTGTAGAACAAATCAGAACTTTATTAGTGACAAGGACAAAAATGCCACCACTCAGATGAACTAAAACAATTAAATCCCATGCTACTGAAATCAACCACACAGATAAACAGGCTTAAAAAGTGGATACACAGGAACAACTGGTATAATGCATGGGAGAGATTTTGAAGACAACCGAAAGACAAATATATATCAATGAGACATACGGATTGATGTGTATGACCTGACTTAAAGAACAAAAGACAGATGCTCACAATATATGGATAGGCACAAATTTCAGCACAGTAAACCTCACATCCAAAAAAAAAATTCGAATCAACATATTAACATAAGATCAGACAAGGAAAGAAACCAACAAATAGCAAACCCTAGCTAAGCACATAAAAAAAAAAAAAAAAAAAACAACAACTTAGTTAAAATCAAACTACATCAATAGCTTCCACAAGCTAAGCAAGGACAAAGAGTAACTGCCGAACCAAAAACCCATCTCAAAATCATAAACAAATGTGAATAATCTGGAGGGAAAAGCACAAAAACAAGTAAAATAGAGTTCAAGACAGAAAACCCATACCTGTTACTCGAAGATTTTGAGCTGAAAAGAAGCAACAATGAGGATCGAAAATGGAGGCACGGTGTGAATGGGTAAGAGCAGTTGAGAGAGACAATGAACAGTCACAAAAAGGTCGAGGGAAAAACTGAAAAAGATTTAAAAACTGCCCCTATTTTTGCCAAACACACGTTTTTCGCGACTGAAGTGAGTCGCCACAAAGACGCCAGTTCAAGCTGCCAAAACACTCAAAGACAAAAGTTTGAAAAATTTTTCTAAGTGTTTTTCGCGACTGGAAGGTCTACCCGCGAGGCAGTCGCGAGCTGAGCCGCGAAAATCTCTGAGTAACCCTCGCGACTGGACCTTCCACTCGTGAACAAGTCGCCAAATATGACCCGCGAACACGCGACTGAGGCACGCGACTTGACAAACCCGCGACTGAGTCGCTAAAACAGGGCAAAATTAGATTTTTGAAAATTTTCAGATTTTTATTTTTTTAACAAAATACTTTCCAAAAACACCTAAAACACTCAAAAATCTTTTTGTGCTTGAATTAACAAAGATTGAGCATGTGAAAACACATTTTATCAAGTACAATCACACAAATGAATATGGTATTTATTGAACATAAACTTGTGTGTTGTGTGTAGATATCAACAATGAAATAGTCCTTAGTCTAATGTGAAGTTTCAATGATCAATTCAACCAAGGCATACACAATTAGCACTAGATCATGTGATCCATCTCAATTATAGAAATATGTATATATGACCTCCCACAAAACTTGATAATATATCTTGGAGCTTTACATTTGACTCCACTTTCAATCATACCATTTGATCTTTTTGAGACAATCACCTCTCATTGTGAGAGTGATATTTGATATTTCACTTCAATGAACTAGCTTTTGGCTTTTTGAATAAACAATCACTTTAATTTTAGGTCGCTTACCCTTTTTCCTAGTCAAATACTAGAATGTGCAACAGGCTTTTGCAGCTCAACATCTCTTTTCATTTGGAGATTTACATTTGGTGAGCTCTTTTTAGCAAAAACAAAAGTAAAGAGTGGGAAGATATATAGACACAAGTCTATGCATGTCTCAAAATCATCATAACCATTCACTAATTATTCATGACAAGTTTGAAGATCTATTTACAACAATCGCATAGATTTCAAGATTTCTCCCACAATGATATGAGTGCAAAGAAACAAGCAATGCTCGAAAATGCACAAAGCCATTAGCACAAAGGTACAAGGCAAAACAAGTTTTGAGACAAAAGCTCAACAATGTCAATCAAACTTTTTCATTTTCTAATTTTTATGTGATTTTTGGATTTTTGACATAAAAGAAGAAAAAGATTGATCAAAAATAAAAAGGAGCAACAGTATTCACAAATAGACAAACAATCAATAATCAACATAAACAACAAGCAATCAATCAAACATCGTCACAAAGCATAGGAGGTATTAATGCATGGACATGTTGTAATGTTTATGCATGAATACCCTTTTTTACCCACACGTCACTTGCGTTTGGGGTAATTTCCTTATAGGATTGGGTACGGGAGTTAGGGCTTTCAAACCTTCGTGAGAAGCTTTCCAAGCAGTTGGTGAATGCACCAAATCATCTTCATCACGTTCATCATTCCGAGATCACCATTTTGATCTCTAGATTGTTCACCTGCCCAATTTCTTCTATCATTTCTAGGTCCTCGTGACCTTTGAGGAGTTGCATTATTCTTTGCTCTCAGCTTTTGGCAATTTGGTCGAGTATGCCCTTGAAGTCCGCAATGATGACACACATAAGTTGATTTAGGACCTTTTTGTGGTCGCGGACGAGACTTGGCACGAGATTCAGACCTGCCCACATACTGATTGCGGGGATTCAACAACCGTTGGTTCTCCACATTCTTCTTCTCCTCCATCTTGAGCTTCTCAGTAGTAAGGTCAACTTCAACTGGACCCTTAGCCTTCACAAACTTCACTTCTTTAGTGACAGTTCCAGATGAGCTACTTCCTCCGGTATATCCCAATCCGGATTTGTCTGAAAAACTCTTTTGAGATGAAATAACATCATCTAACTTCTTGGTGGTGACCCTCTCTATTTTAGCATTTGCTTGCACAACCTCTTGCTCAAGAAATCTCACTTTTGTGTAAGCTTCTGACAGCTCACCATTCAGTGTCTCTATCTCACATTTGGCCTCCCTATATTGGATTAGGAGACTTTTATAGTCCTCCTCTACCTTCTTCATTTTTCTCACAGCAGCCTTGGCCACCCTTGTGTACTCACCCGACTTCTCCAAGAGTGAGTTAAAATTCTCTTGAAGATTGGCTGTGCTTTCATCTTCTTCAGCATCTAATTCTTCAACAATTCCCAGTGATTCTTCATCACTATGTTCTCCAATGTCTCATACAAGCAGATTCAACTCGTCTGAAGACTCAACATGAGCAATAGTCATAAAAGCTGAGTAGTTCCCCTCTCCATCACAGCTTTCTTCAGATTCTGAGTCGGATGAATCCGAGTCACTCAATGTTGTGGCATACACTTTGCCTTTCGATTTCAAATAATTCGGACATTCTTTCTTAAAGTGTCCATGCCCGTTACATTCGAAACAAGTGACACCTTGTGTAGGTTGTGATTCTTTTCCATCTTTCTTTTTGAATTCCCTTTTCTCCTTTCCTAAACTTTGGAATTTTCTTTTATCACCAAATTTGCCATTATTTTTGAATTTCAAGAACTTTCTGAAATTTTTACCAAGGTATGCAACATCTTTGTCAACCACATCTTCTCCCGATGAGTCTTGATCTTCCACCTTCTCATTAATGGTCTTAAGAGTAAGAGATTTACTCTTCCGTTAATTGGGCAGCGACATCTCATAAGTCTGAAGAGAACCAACCAACTCCTGGACTTTGATGTCATCAAGGTCCTTGCTCTCTTCAATCGCTGTCACTTTAGCACGAAAACTTTCCGGCAGTGATCGAAGGATCTTCCTTACAATTTTAGAATCCTCCGTTTTCTCCCCCAAATTGAACTTGCTGACAACCACCTCATTTAGCTTCCCATAGAAAGAGTCAAAGAACTCATCCTCACTCATTTTGAGCTCCTCAAACCGAGTGGTCAGCATTTGCAACTTGGTGTCTTTCACTTTCTTCATGCCTTCGTAGGTGGTTTCCAATATCTCCCATGCTTCTTTGGCAACGGTAATGTGAGAGATCCTGTGAAATTCATCTGGAGACACACCACAGAAAATAACATTGAGTGTTTTACTGTTAGCATTAGATGCAGCGAGTGCTGCCTTATCCCATGTGGATTTAGCTGCCTCAGGTCTGGTCCAACCAATCTCAACAGCATCCCAAACAGATTCATCAATTGAGCAAAGAAATGCTCTCATGCGAACCTTCCAAAAAGCATAATTACTACCATCAAAATATGGAGGTGCATTTAGGGATTGAGACCGATCCATCTCAATAGGGAGTCAAGGATCACACAATGGTATTGAAACCAATAAATGTGTACCCGCTCTGATACCAATTGAAAGTTCAAATATGTGTATAAACACCCTTGAACGTTTAGACCCCCAAATTACAACTTAACCAATTCAAGCATTATGTCAAACAACTAGTGTGCAGAAAATTAACATAAGCTATAATATGGAATTGGAAAAACTAACTAAGCCAAATTAAAATCTCAACCCACAGCAGATAGTAAAAGGCATAGATAGAAGGGAAAGAAGATGCAAACACAAAGACAACACGCGATGTGTTATCAAAGAGAAAACCAAAGCCCTCGGCGTAAAACCTCTCTGCCGCCCTCCAAGCAGTAAACAATCCACTAGAAAATGTAGTTGGGATACATGGACAACAATAGACCCTCCAAGCCTAATCTACCTAGTGCACTTAAGCCCTCTAAGCTTCTTGCTCCAACGAGGTTGCGCCGTACCTTTTTCTTTTCTAGCTTCCCGGATTCCACTACTAGACCATAGCATCAACCAATGAAGATTGGTTCCTTCCTAATTTCTTCCCAGAATACCAAACAGCCCTCTCACAGTAATGGATATGGTGAGAACAAGGTTTTGGTAAAAAGCCTCTCAAGGATTTGGCAGTGGAGAGGAAGAGAGTTGAGGAATTTGAAGAGGCACTTATGTAAAGATTGTAGATGAATCAATCTTGTTTTACTCTAGGGTTTCTCTCTCAAAATTCTCTTTGGAAGCTCTCTTTCTTTTGTGGGTATAAGGGGTATATATACTAGGGTGAGAGAGGAATGTGAAACGTCAGGTTTTTCAAAACAGGGCTGGCTCGCGGCTTGGCCTCGCGACTTGACTGAGTCGCGAGATCCAGTCGCGAGATAACCGTGTGGCCAGTTGTCCTGTTTTGTCCTGTAGTGCTCCAGCTAGCATGACTGTTCACCTTCTGGCATGCTTGGCACGTGTGCTGCGTCTGGCGGCTTGCAGCCACGAGTCACTCGCGAGGCCAAGCCACGAGTCTCTGTTTTCTTCCACACTTTTGAGCAAACTTCACTCTATCTCACTCACTACCCTTACAACAAGCCCACCTAAATACAGGGTTACTAAATGCTGAAATACAAGCAAATTTGGCACGGAATAAAGCCAATTAGATGGTTGAATAAATTCAACCTTACATCTTCTATTCCCAAAAATTCATCTCCCACCTTTTTTAGACTATAGGCATGCAATATCTCTAACGATTCGAGCAACAGCAACTTCCCCAGTGGAGGCAAACACTCTAACCTTGTGCAATATGAGAGTTCAAGTTTTTTCAATGTTGAGTACATCATCCTATCAAAAAACAATGTGGTGCCCATGTAGAACCCAATTGTTAAAGATTCCAAGCGTAGAGGTGGCTCTAAGATACGCATAATTAATGCATCATTCACCATTCTTCCATCCTCTTTCTCATCTTCATCCTCTTCCTTGTTAAAACATAGATTCAACACTCAAACGTGGATCTTTTTCTTGAATGTATTCTTGACCTCACCTAAATCTGCCACATTTTTCAACCCTACTATTTTAAGACTCCATTGAATGTCATTCAAATTTTCTAACTCTCCCAATTTACATCTTTCTTCACCCTCACTGCTTACAGAGAAGTACGTTAACGTTCTAAGACAACTTAATCTCCTAATTCCTTTCGGAAACCATTTGATTCCACAATCATCATGAAGGAGAAGGTGTCTTAAATTAAATAATTTACCTATCCGTTGAGGTAATTTCTCAAGTTCAAGACACCTACGAACATCCAAACTTTGTAAATTACATAAATTACATATTGTTTCAGGCAATTCTTTTAAATTAATACAAGATAACTTGAGGTATCTTAAATGTATCAATTTTTCTAACTCATTTGGAAGTTCCAAAGTGGATTTACCTTCCAAATGCAATGTTCGCAAACTTGTCAAATAGTCAAATAACTCAGATTGGACAATCTCAGAAGACAAAATATTCAAATTGAGAAAGCGTAAATTTTTTTGCATCATAAACAGACTTATGAACTGTTTCTTTAACTATTAATGACAATTGCTGAGCCCTTTTAAAGTTTTTCTCAACCTTGTCATCACAATTGATTGTGAAGAGCACATCTTTTGTCATTGACTTTGCAAATTCATGAACAACATTATGCATTTTGCAACTTTTAATTCTACCATCATTCTCATCTTGCTCAAAATCATGGAAAAAAGAGCACACGGCTAATTTTACAAAGTACTCTTCCACTATGTCTTCCATCTTCATAATTTCTTTTGAGTCGATATATCCTTGTGCCATCCAATTGATGATTAACTCAAGCTTATCGAATAAATGATCTTTCGGGAAGACAGCACAAAATAAGAAACATTGTTTTTCTAACAATGACAATTCATTATAACTCAACAGCAATGGTTCAAAATGACCTTTTTCAATATCTTCTAATTCCCACAAACTATTGTGCAAAACCATCTCCCACTCTGCTCTACTTCTTTTGCCACGCATGAGACACCCAAGAGTTTGTACAGTGAGCGGCAAGCCTTTGCACTTATTTACTAGTTCTCTGCATAACTCTTTTTCATAGCGACATCTACTTGGACTAGTGTTAGAAAACGCTATTCTACTAAATATCAACAAACAGTCATTGAGGGACAATTCCCTCAAATTGATCGTGTAGGAACTCGCCATCATCTCCGCAACACTGTTTTTACGTGTGGTGACTAGAATTCTACTGCCTTGGGCACCACATTTGAGTACATTTCTAAATGGCTCCCACTTTGTAAAGTCTTCAGTCCACACATCATCTAAGACAAGAAAGAATTTCTTCTCTCTAATTAAATCATGAATTTCACACAATAGAGTTTCAAATTCAGTAACTTCATTGAGGGATAATTCATGTTTAACTTCCTGAATGATTGCTTTGGCAACCTTGCACTGATCAAAAGTATTAGAGACACAAACCCACATTCTTTCATGAAAATGGGCTTCCAATTCGGGATGATTGTAGACTAATTGGGCAAGAGTAGATTTTCCCATACCGCCCATGCCCACTAAGGAGATAACACGAGGATTACTTTCTTCCTGGCTACCCACGCCTAACAAGTTGCTCAACAGTTCATCCCTATAGTTATCACGACCAATTATATCAAACACTTCCACTAAGGATGTGGTAATTGGTCGCTTAAATACTTCTACATGTGAATGGCTAGTCAAGTCAAACCCATACGCCTTTTTGTCTCTGATAATGTTATCTAATGTTTGTTTCAGGTTTTCTACTTTGTGACCAATCTCACGACGCAGAGAAAGGTTATCTATATGACGAAAACAACATGACAGAGCGGGTAAAAATGAGCATGGTACCTTCTTCTTCTTCAGGGCAGCAGGATTGTTATTTGTAAAAGCTCTTTCTTCTTCTTTTTGAATTTCTGATTTGATCCTTGTAGTGTTCCACTTGTCCAACACGTCATCCATCATGTAGTACACATCTCTGAGCTGATCCAACCAAAGCTTCACAGCTGCGTCCGTCAGTTGTCTCTTCTCAGCATCATTGAGCATCGCCTGGACGATTTGAAACTGTTAGAAAGCTTTTCGATTTCTTCATCAACGCCAACAATCAAGTTTATCTCTTGTTGAGCCTGCTGAGCAGCGATTGAACCCAACTGCTTCAAGAGTTCAGTAAATAGTGATCCCGCATCCATACTTGGAGACTAAAGTTGGATCGACAATAAAAAGAAAGAAACAGAATGCGAATGACAAAAATAAGGAGCAATTAAAGTGAGAAATAGATTAATAAGCAACAGCAGCTGATGTGCTTGTGCTTCTTCACTCCTACTAATTCGGCTTTTATAACGAACTAGCAACCTCATTGAATAAAGAAAAACTTTTAATATTTATTCATTAAGATAATTGCGTTCTTTACTGAGGATGTATATGATATATGGTATCGGTAATATATGGTATCGGTAAGAAGGTAACATGTTATCTTTATGTATTCGAGTAAAAACAAAATATAGGTCATTTAGTATTGTCCCCTTGTTCCCATAAAATAAAATAAGATAAAGTATTGCCCACCTATGGGCCACGAATTATTCCAATGTGATGGTCATATCCATATCAATTTTAATTTAGAATTTATATTTTACAGTATATGGGCCATGAAGTATTGCCCACATAGAGTATTTATTATTACTACGCTCCAGTTGAGTCACATCATTGCTATGTCACAATTTTTTTTTTTTTTTTTTGGATTTTCACTTTACACATTCTCTACAATCAATCATCTTTTCTCTCTCTCAACTCATTGTCTTTCCATCATTAATTTTCCAACTTATTATTACACATTCTCCAACCTGTCCCCTCCCTTTTACTTTTTTATATCTCCACTACTATTTACTTTAAAATCACTTTTTCTCTATTCCTTTACCTCCCTTTTTATTTAGGCTCTTTTTATTCCCATCCGCTTACTATAAATTTGCAATTCACTCGCATTCTATGCATAGTTTTTCCAGACACAAAAGGTTATTTCTCTCTCCCTCTCTCTCCCTCTCTCTCTCTCTCTCATTTTTGGTGGATTTTATTATTTTTGTTGCATATCTACTTTAGGTTGATGAATTTTTGTGTTCTTTATAACTCTACTTTAGGTTGGTGTGATTTAGTTTTGTATTTTTAAGTTGTTATCTCTTTTCTTTTCTTTGATTTCATAGATATTATCTTATTGAATTATAAATGTAGTATAAAAGAAATATAATGTTATTTTATTACATAGCATGACTTGGATAATTTGGCGTTTACTAATATATAAATTTGTTATACTCTCTCTCACATTCTCTTTTGAAAAAGTGATTATTCTCTCTCTCTTGATTTTATATTCTTCCTTGCAACTCTACTTTAGTTTGATGAATCATTGTGTTTTTTAAAACTCTATTTGGGGTTAATACTTAGCTTTGGTTTGATTTTTGTTTGAGTTAATACTTAGTCATTTTGGAAGTGATAACTGAATTTATATTTGTTCGGGGGCCTTTTTCGATTGCTCAACCATGTGTTATCCGCTGGATTAGTGACCTTGCTAGGTTCGAGTTGTGTTTGGGGAGTTGCATCTAGAACACAACAGTGGACCACGTGGTCCAATGGTTACGGGCGTATTTTTAAGCCTACAAAACTGTAAGGTTGAATTTATTCAACCATCTAATTGGCTTTATTCCGTGCCAAATTTGCTTGTAATTCAGCATTTAGTAACCCTGTATTTAGGTGGGTTTGATGTAAGGGTAGTGAGTGAGATAGAGTGAAGTTTGCTCAAGAGTGTGCAAGAAAACAGAGTCTCGCGGCTGGGTCTCGCGGGTGACTCGCGGCTTCAAGCCGCCAGAAGCAACCTCACGTGCCAAGCATGCTGGAAGGTGAACAGTCTGCTAGCTGGTGCACTACAGGACAAAACAGGACAACTGGCCATACGGTTATCTCGCGACTGGATCTCGCGACTCAGTCAAGCCGCGAGGTCAAGCCGCGAGCCACCCCTGTTTTGTAGAATTCTGACGTTTCACATTCCTCTCCACTCCAGTATAAATACCCCTATTACCCACGATTAAAAGAGAGCTTCCAGAGAGAATTTTGAGAGAGAAACCCTAAAGAAAAACCAGATTGTTTCACCCACAATCTCTACATTAGAATCTCTTCAAATTCCTCATCTCTCTTCCTCTCCATTGTCAAATCCTTGAGAGGCATTATACCAGACCTGGTTCTCACCATCATCTTCATTGTGAGACAGTCGTTTGGATTTCTGGGAAGCAGTTAGGAAGGAGCCAATCTTCATTGGTTGATGCTACGGTGTAGTAGCGGAATCCAGGAAGCTAGAAAAGAAAAAGGTTCGGCGCAACCTCGTTGGAGCAAGAAGCTTGGAGGGCTTAGGTGCACTGGGTAGATTAGGCTTGGAGGGTCTATTGCTGTCCTTGTATCCCAACTATATTTTCTAGTGGATTGATTACCGCTTGGAGGGCGGCGGAGAGGTTTTTCGCCGAGGACTTCGGTTTCCTCTTCGATAACACATCGCGTGTTGTCTTTGTGTTTGCATCTTCCTTCCTCTATCTTTGCCTTTAACTTATCTGCTGTGGATTTTATTTTGTTATGGCTTAGATAGTATTTAATCAATTTCGTATGATAGCATATGTTAAGTTTCCGCACACTTGTTGTTTGACATATTGCTTGATTTGATTAAGTTTTAATTTGAGGGTCTAAACGTTCAAAGGGGTTTTTAGACGTTTTTGAACTTTCAAAAACCATTAAAGCCAAAGTCTAAGAATCATGATAATGGTTGAATACACATGTTATATGTATTTGATATAATAGCTTTGATTAATAGTTGTAATAGTAGTTGAAATAAGGTAATATGTATTTAAAAGTGAAGTAATCATGTACTCAACGATGTAAATTTAAAGATATGGAAGCAAAGTCACTTATCTTTGATGGTTTGCAGCTCCAGCTGTATAGCATCAGTGAGTCAACAGCATTCCAATAGAATGACTCCAACGATAGAGAGGCAGTTTGTCATGATAACTTCAAAATTGAAGGGGAAAAATGAATGCAATTGGAGGAAGAAAGAGTCTGTCCAGTTATGTGTAGAGGCTGGTTAAGCTTGCCCCTCTTATCATGCACTTAAATGAGTTTCCCCCTTGACAATGCTCTTTTAGTTGTTGTGAAGTTATGAATAGTATTACCTTCCATGAGAAGGGCTTTTGTATGAAGTATTTGTGCCTTCTAAGAGAATGGCTTTATATAAGATAAATTTGTACCTTCCATGAGAAGGGCTTTGACATGAGATCTTGGTACCTTCTAGGAGAATGGCTTTAGTATTAAAAGTTTATGCCTTCCATAAGAAGGGTTTTGATATGAGATCTTAGTGCCTTCTAGGAGAAGGGCTTTTATAAGAGAGGTGGAGAAGAGTATTGATATGTGTTTATGGGTAGCAAAACAGTAGAATTTCAAAGTGAGAAAGTATAAGAGTGGAGTTTAGAAGAGTTGTAGTGTGTTATATGTAATGGTGTAGTAAGTGTGTATAGGATTGTGTGAGAGAAAAGGAGAAACAGATGTTCAGAGATATGGGCAGCAAGATAGACGTATTTTCAGAACATGAGAGGGTAGAGTAGAGAGAAGAGATGGGAGGCATGAGAGGAGTTTCGTGCAAAGGGAGAGCAGAGAGATGAGATGAGGGGTGTGAGGCTTCAGGCGTTAAGAGAACTGATGAATTTTATGGGTATTTCCGTAATTCATCATCAGCCAACAGTAACAGTTCAAACGCGCAATACGTGTTTTGATTTATGGACCTCCTGAGGTCCATAAATTTTCCGCGTTTAGACCGCGTTTTTTGCCTATGCCCAAAACGCAACTTTTATCAAAAAGTTGCATTTTGGGCTGAGCCAAATGCAATTTTCCTTCAGCTTTCTGTAATATGGGCTTTTTGAGCTCCTAAAAGTGCAAACAAACGCACACTATCTCTGCAACTGCAATACAACAAAATGTGGCCCCTACGCCTTTGGACAAATATGAAATAATTTAAAAATAAACCGATGATGTGACTAGACTGTAAAAGTATGTAGCAAAAGTCCGCAACTTGACAAAGGGTCTACCCCATAGGATGTTACCTGTTGTTGTATCGTAATTTGCAACCCACTGATGGTGATGGCCCATTAATATTATTATCGTCTTGAGCTCGTAATTTTTTTTTTTTTTTTTTTTAAATGAGAGCATTCATATTAGCTCTTCTAAAAGATTCCATCTATTTTAAACAAAAAAAAAAAAAAAAAAAACTACTTTTTCTATTTTACACCATCACTTTTACAAAACACTTACATTAGTTTATTTATTTTACAAGATATTTCAATAAAATATTCATTCTTCATCAATTTTTTATTATTTTTTCTAATGGTCATATTTTTTTAATTTAAACTTAAATTTTAAGTAAACTACCAACACCGGTGGCTTAGCCAATGGAGCCACTTGTGGTGGAGGTTTGATGGTCAAACCTCTGAAATAGTGTTTCTGACAATTGCCACTAGATCGGTGTCTTCGCCCACCATGCCGCTAGCACTAGTAGCCAGACCACCAAAATAGTGGCTATGGCGACAACTGACAGATCAGTGTTTTTAACCATCATTCTGCCATCAATTAAATATTTCGGTGTGTTGTTTGAGGGTTATGCATTGAAGAGATATATATATATATATATATATATATATATATATTATTTACTATTAGTATGATTTTAGTTGAAAAAAATGGCATTGATTTGAATTAAAAATTTTAATATAGACTTTAATAAAATTCCAAATAAAATCATGCTTTGTTTGAAAAAAAAAATCTCAATCACAATTCTTTTATAATTAAACTATATTTAGATATATTTACAAGTAAGGAAGCTTCAAGGAAGCTTCCTTTCCCCTCAATTTTAACCCCCACCACATATCTAACCCTCTCTTTTATTTTTTCCTTTTATATCTCATAAAGCCACATCCTTTCTCTACTTCCTCTCCCACGGTCTATTCTCTCTCCTTTTTTTTCTTTTTTTTTTTTTTTTTTTTTTGTGCCGTAGCTCAGCACTTGTTTCTCTCTTCTCTAATGGCAGCAGCAAGCTCTCCATGGCCAGTGGCGGCTCCAAGAATTTTGTTTAGGGGGGTCATTAAGAAATTAAAATTAAAAAAATTATTAAAAAGAGAACTTGAATATATCACCACCGCGGGTGATGCTTGCCGTTATGGTGTTCTCATCGTCTTACTCTCTCTCTCTCTCTCTCATCTAGGTTTCTCTGTTTTCTCCTTCGCTCAAGCCCAGCCATGGCCGAGCTTCTGCTTCCACTCATACCTATCGCCATTGGCGATGCCTCTCATCGGCGTCACACCATGGGTGGCCGTGGGTCTAGCTCTCTTATTCTTTATTTTCAATTTTTTCAATTTCAAGACCGAAACCCCTTTGACACTCATTTTGTTTCATTTTTTTATTAGTTTGATGAATTACATTTTGTTTCAGTTTTGATTAGCTTGATGAACAGGTTTTCTTGTTTGGATTTCTGGTATTAGCAATAACTGTTATTATTGGCATTTTTAAAGCTGGTTTTTGGGTGGGCATTGAAGATGTTTGTTGAAATGCTTCATAGAGTTTTAGTTTATCTCTCTGTATTCTACCTCTTTTTTTTTGGATTTTTATGCTAAAACTGTGATGCTATGTGTATGGAAATTGGATTATTTTATTAGCTTGATCAATGGTTTTTCTTGTTGAGTGTAAAGCTTGATGGTTTTGCTTGAGTTTGAAAATTAGGGCTTTGCAATATGGCCGAATCTGTTGTGATTGAATGAAAATGGGTTTTCTTGTAATTGTTGTGTGTATGGATCTATTGGCTTTGGCATTTTGGACATGTTGATACTAAATCTATGAATTTTTCTTCTGATCCTGATTTCTTTGCCTAAGAGTATCCATTTCTTATTCCTTAGTTTCTTTCACTGAAACAGAACTATGCTCTAATGAGTTTGTGTTGAAGAATATTTTTTTTTTCCACCTGAGGTTGCACACTTGAGCTTATGAATAGTGCAATGGTTTTAACTCTCTCCCTTTCCTTTTTCTTGTTTTGTATTAAAATAAAATTTCGAAGAATCCTTAGCTGCTAGTGCTTAACTTCAAGATGCATTCTAATTGTTGTTGACAGATTTCCAATAATAATTTGATTTTTAAGATGCTCCAAATTGGGAGATATTCTACTTTTTCTTATGCTTATTGTTATTATTTGTTTGGTAGATACTTGTCAATGATTGGTTGAAAAAAATTAATGATATGTTTCATAAACCTTCACTAATGTTAAATGTTATCATCGAGAAAGTGTTTTATATTTTATTTTTGACTGTTAGGAGTGTGCAGATGTATGTGTGTGTGGGGTGTTGATGGGGAGTGTGTGTGGTGCTGATGAGGCATGCGTGTGTTGCTGCATGGTGAGGTGCCGTAGGGTGTGCATGGGCTGTTGATGTGGAGTGCATCTGCTGCTGATGGGGCGTGCATGTGCAGCCTGAGTGTATAATGTGTCTGTGCTTTAAATTATATTCTTCAATTACAAGGCCATAATAACACCATACATAGACAATTTTTTTCCACCATCATATTACCTAATTCCCACATAATAACCAAAAAAAGAGTCTTGCATGCTTCAAGATCAAATGCTTCAAAAATCTTAAGCATTGTGACCTTGCTCAATTGTAACCACCTTGCCAACCCATTCCCTCCAATTAACTAACTATAACAACTAACTCTAATGCCACACAAGGTTGATGTAAACATATCACCAATACAAGTAATACAAGTATATCTATACTAAAATACAAGTATACAATGCCAGCTAATCAAATACAACATTATCTAAAGCACAGGCACATTATACACTCAGGCTGCACGTGCATGCCCTATCAGCAGCAGACGCACCCCACATCAGTAGCCCATGCACACCCTACAGCACCTCACCATGCAGCAACAGAAGCATGCCTCATCAGCACCACACGCACTCCCCATCAACACCCCACACACACATAATCTGCACACTCCTAACAGTCAAACATAAAATATAAAACACTTTCTCGATGATAACATTTAACATTAGTGAAGGTTTATGAAACATATCATTAATTTTTTTCAACCAATCATTGACAAGTATCTACCAAACAAATAATAACAATAAACATAAGAAAAAGTAGAACATCTCCCAATTTGGAGCATCTTAAAAATCAAATTATTATTGGAAATCCGTCAACAACAATTAGAATGCATCTTGAAGATAAGCACTAGCAGCTAAGGATTCTTCGAAATTTTATTTTAATACAAAACAAGAAAAAGGAAAGGGAGAGAGTTAAAACCATTGCACTATTCATAAGCTCAAGTGTGCAACCTCACGTGGAAAAAAATATTCTTCAACACAAACTCATTAGAGCATAGTTCTGTTTCAGTGAAAGAAACTAAGGAATAAGAAATGGATACTCTTAGGCAAAGAAATCAGGATCAGAAGAAAAATTCATAGATTTAGTATCAACATTTCCAAAATGCCAAAGCCAATAGACCCATACACACAACAATTACAAGAAAACCCATTTTCATTCAATCACAATAGATTCGGCCATATTGCAAAGCCCCAATTTTCAAACTCAAGCAAAACCATCAAGCTTTACACTCAACAAGAAAACCCATTAATCAAGCTAATAAAATAATCCAATTTCCATACACATAGCATCACAGTTTTAGCATAAAAATCCAAAAAAAAAAAAAAAAGCAGAATACAGAAAGATAAACTAAAACTCTATGAAGCATTTCAACAGACATCTTCAATGCCCACCCAAAAACTGGCTTTAAAAATGCCAATAATAACAGTTATTGCTAATACCAGAAACCCAAACAAGAAAACTCATCCATCAAGCTAATCAAAACTGAAACAAAATGTTTTTCATCAAACTAATAAAAAAATGAAACAAAATGAGTGTCAAAGGGGTTTTGGTCTTGTCTAAAAGGCAAATAAAAATTGAAAAAAAAATAAAAGAGAAAGAAAATAAAGAATAAGAGAGCTGGACCCGCAGCCACTAGTGGTTGTGACGCCGATGAGAGGCACCGCCAACGGCGATAGGTGTGAGTGGCAGTAGAAGCTCGGCCACAATTGAGCTTGAGAGAAGGAGAAGACAGAGAAACCCAGATGAGAGAGAGAGAGAGTGAGACGAGGAGAATGCCATAGCGGCAAGCATCACCGGTGGTGGTGAGGGATTTGGTGGCTACTAGCTATAGCCATGGAGATTCAGCCATATTCAAAGGTTTGGTGGAAGAGAAATATTTTGAATTTCTTTGGATCCGATGAGAAGCTTAGGCAGGAAGCACGAAGCAGTAAGGAGAGAGCAAATTGAATTGGCAAAGAGCCGAGCACACGGATTGCTAGCGTGGATATGAGGTGTCAAAGGCTTAAGCCATTAGATTAAATCTATGGCTGAGAATAGAGCTATTGCACCCCGTGCAATACCCTAGGTATTGCACGGGATATGAATCCCAAAAGTCCACAACTTGACAAAAGGTCTTTCCCACAGGATGTTACCCTAATTTGTAACTCAGTGATGGTGATGGACCAATAATGAACCCAATAGTATTCTTATCGCCTCGAGCTCAGTTACAGTAATGGATAACTTTATTGCTTAATTAGTCATAGGGTTGTGTTTACGGGTTGTGTAAACCGAATTCTTGTGGTCTGTTTGGTAAACAGGTTTAAATTACTGTTTTTAATTTTTAAACAACATTACATATATTTTTAGACATTTTTTCATCCATAGTTATTTTAAAAAATTATAAACAACATTATTCAAATTTCTCAACCAAACAGCCCTTGGTGTCTATAATCTTGGGGATTTGAGTGAATTTTTTTTTTTGTTTCTTTATCTAAAGACAGTGTCCTTTATAATGTAGTACGCTTGATAGCTATCAATGGGTGAAAATGAGTGACCAAGAAAACTCACTTTCAAGATTCTTAGGACCCGAATGAATTGTTATTATTGCTGCTGACTTATTATCTCTGCAACTGCAATACAAAAAATAGACCGGTGGTGTGACCCGACTACAAAAGTATGTGACAAAAGTCCACAACTTGGCAAAAGGTCTTCCGCACAGGTATATTGACAAATCCATCCCCTACGTACATATGTGCGTTTACATTGAGGATGGAGCTATTGCTTTCCTTTTGCATTGGGTTATAGCTGTTGATGCGTAGATGGTGGAGGATTCTTGTTTCTCAATATATCACCGGCTGCACAAACAAAATGAGAAAACAGCAAATCCATATTATAAAAAACCAATATGCTCCTGCCCCAGTTGAACTTATATATGTGACTGCTTTAAGTAGTCCACTCCGTTAGGTAAGTCGTGCTTTTCTTGATTAAGTGGCAAGCAACTTGTTTATTAACAACCAAATATGCATGTGGCTATTGTTAATTAAAAGAGAAAAATATAGTACCCGTTTGGATTCAAATTAATTTGGCGTTTGCATTTTGTAATCTGCGTTTTTCTCTTTTTTTTTTTCTTTATCTTTTTTTAGCCTGCAATTGTTGACAAATCAATTGTGAATAGTGCATCCGTGCACTGTTTACACGTCCTACAAATTACACTTTTTAACCACTTTTTCATTAAAAATGGATCCCACAGTACTATTTACACATTTAAAAATTATTTCACTATACT